>NC_042514.1:14732500-15032500 GCF_900963305.1 Echeneis naucrates
TGACCATCACTGGTCATCCTACCAACACTGGCAAATTCATAACTACCAGGCAACAGTCATATCAAGAGGTCCATTTTATATATGTATTTGAGCATTTTAAATTGCAGTCACCATCACTAGCTCTGTCAGCCTAGGAGGAGCTGTTTGTTTTGTTGAGGTAAAGAACGGAGATCTATTTAATTGAGGATTCATGACTTCTGACTCTGATTTTTTGATTTTTTGATTTTGATAACAGAGTTATTGATTCCAATGTGAATAACAAAAAACTATAAGGTTAATTCGAATATCGTGCCTAAAGGAGCTGAGTGCTCCCCCATGTTAGGTAATAAAAAATAAAAAATAAAAAAATAACTTAAATTGTGGCCTATTAACGCTACAGGGCCTTCCGTTAGTCTTCCTCACCACTGCCAGTGCTATGGGTCAACTCATCAGCACCCTGTCCTGTCCTACTTTATGATCAATTTATCAATAGTTTCATATCCAGGCAGCTCCTCACTATTTGGCACCATGTTGCATTAGACAAAAGCAAGGACGCTGTGGTTTTCACAGGGTCTTTGATAACCTTGTTCATTCAGCCGGAAGAGAAAGACGCAGATGTACTCATTTCAGTTGCACAGAGGTTGTCGATCTGACCTGGTTACTCTTGATTTTAAAGCCTATAGCTGGCCATCAACATTACACAATATGTAACATTGTAGTGATATTGCACACAAGTGTGTGGCTGTATCATGAATTTGGTGTTGTTAGGCAAAATGACAAAAGATCAAATTAAGACTTATATATGCCATAGATATGTATAATCATGTTAAATATGCAGTTTCAGCAACTGAGTCAACTACAAAGCAAAAGCAAGAGAGCCAAATCCTTAAAGCGAACAGTTGCTGTGGTAAATCATCAAAAATAAGCCTCATACATACATGTGTATCAAAGCCGTTGTGTCGCAGCAGAGCAACAAAGTTGATAATCTCATTGACGTGCTTGTCATTGTCAGCTTCATAAGTCACAAAGACCCTTCCTACAGTTGAGAGAAATAAATGCATCAGTAATGAAAGATGAATGTCAGAACAGCAGCCTGGTAAATAATCTGATTACATGCAGCTCTAGGGTAAACACTTACTCTGCTCCAGAGACAGCATAGTACTATAAGGAGGGTGTTTCACTTTCGCTGGAGTGTTGTGAGTGCTATATCATGTTCAAGATAATTTTGATTATAGCCACAAATATGCAACATGTACATAAAGTACAGAAAGGCATGACAGAAAAAAAAACAACTCACATCTGTGTGCGTCCACCTTCATAAGGTCTGTGGTCACCTGGATCTGTAGCAGTAAAGAAAGAATTCAGAAAAATCTTTTATGGCCTTCTTAAGATACTCTTGCATGAAGAAAAGAACACAAATTCAATGTTCACATTACGTCTTTTGAAATTGACATATAGTGTGAACAAACTTACAGCATGGCGGGTGGTACTGAGGCCTGGGGTGCTTGTTGACCAGGGGTGCCCTGTTGAGGGTGTCAGCAGGACACTGAGCACAGCAGGCGGCTCCATTTGGCGAGCATGAGTACGGAGACAAGGTGTGGTGACACAAGTCGGCAGAAGGCGGGTTTGAACGCAGAGAGAGCGGCTGCTCGAGGCTGTTCATGCTAGCACTGTGTCTGTCGGGGAGGGACAGGAACTTGTACCTGGAATGGCAGCCCTCTTCAGAACAGCTGGGGTAACCTTTCTGGCTCACATGAGACGGCAGGCTGTTGGGATGCCTCGACCAGCTGCTGATAAAGCTCGGATTCAGCCAAGACTCATCGGCCTGACTAGGGAAAGGGGTGGGCTGACTGTACCCAGCTGGCAAGCTGCGAGTAGGCTGGTACGAGCAGTAGGTCAAGCCAGGTTGAAGGAGAGTGTGGTTATGTTTATGTTCCTGCTCTATGTCTGGCATCTGTCTGCTGAACAGGGAGTCATCAGCAAAGTTGTTGCGTTCTAATGGAGGGCAGTGGCTATCATGTTTTGGGGTGGCCTTGTGGACGCTGGCTTCTTGTTCCTCAGTGTTCATTGTTTCATCGTCCTCTTCAGGTGTGTTGAAGCGGCTGCTAAAGTACTTGCTGAGCTGGCTGATGCAACCAAGTAGGAAAGAAATGTAGTCACATTAAAATGGAATTGGAGTTTTGTTTTGTTTTTTTTTGTTGTAAAAGGAGCAAGACCTAGTAAAACTGCTATGTCACACATTTAAGAGTATGCAGTTTTTGTTTTCAGAATTTCTTAGCAAGTTTATGTATCGACTGTACAAGGTTCATGTTAGGGTTTTACTGTAATGCTCACCTATTTGGTGCTGAAGCTGAGTAGCTTAACGTGGGCAGCATCATTGAGCCTCTTCCTCCTGACATCCATGTGTGTATGGTTTCAGATACAAATGAAACTGTCACAGAAAAGGTTCATTTACAATAAAAACCTTGCACGGTACATGCAGCGAATTTGACATTAAAAGAGCTTGAAAAGCAATTTTCTTGAACAACCCACACTTCTGCTGGTGACGATGTGATGCTCATGAGATCACGGTTAGTCGCTGACAGAGAGTCTCCCACACTGGGGACTTTTTGGTGGTTAATGCTCAGGAGATAAGTCAACACATATGGAAATAAGAAAATGACGACTTTCAACAGCAGAGAGATAAAACCTCTGCATTTCTGAGTAATAACACAGAAGATAGGATCAAAACATTTTGAAAAAATGTAAAAAAGAGAGAGAGAGAAAAAAAGAAAACTATATTCCCCACTGTACTTTCCAAGGCATCATTTGTGACAGCACATCGGCATTAAGGTGTTCACATTCAGTGAACCTCTGCGAAGATTCATACATACAAAGACATTTACTTTATGACTTTATGACTTCAGGTGCGTTTCTTCCGATGCACCCCAGACAGTTCCTGTAAATGTAAACACACACAGGCACTGAATGCCTCTTTGTGGTCACACACTGTTGTTTGCACTTTCCACTGTGTGAGAGCAGCTGACCCAGATACAGTCTCCATACTTTGTGTTGGGTGTTTTCCGACTATAACCTGTTTTTGACGCCTACGGCAAAAGCAAAAGGTTTATCGTTGATATTACATTTACATTTGCCTGTGACAGGATTTATTAAACTGCTAAATTAGCTTTTTTTTTTTGTTTGTTTTCTTTTAATCACTCCAGGCTTCGTTTTTAAAGCAAATAATCGGGTAGCGTGTTGCGTAAGAGAAAGTTCACCGACTGGTGGCTTACCTCCCGCCTGTGCGGACTGAACGCCCTCCGTGTCCGGAGGTGAAGACCAAACTCTACTCCAAAGGTGAGACAAAAAGGGGCCAGCTTCGGCTCAGCTGTCCCCGTCCCTGTCCCTGTCCCTGTCTCCGTCCCTGCCGTGAGGAGGGGAAATCAGCTTTATAGTTCACGGCTCAGAGCGCCACCCTGTTCAGACTCCGCCTCCAAACACGAGGGGAACATGCAAGTTTCAGCAGGACAGCTCGGTAGTTGGGTCAAACTAAGTTAGTGATGAATGCCAAATGTCAGGGAGTCCTCACACTCCGTTTGACATGTAGCTATAACCATGTTTAACCATGCCTGTGTTGGTAGGTGTGATGGTGAGGGGTCAGGAATACATTTAGTGTTGCTCCTCCTTCTTACACACTCATTTAAAGTGCTATTATTTTACTATATTTATGGAAAGATTTAATTGATTGGTGAATGAACAACAAACTTAGAGTAAACAGGTATTTGTTTATTTACAAATTAGTTCACTTAGAATCCACTTTTACAAACTTTTAAACTTATTTGACATTCATACATTTTTAAAACAGCCACTGAGTTTATTTAGGCTTAAAAAAAAAGTGAAATTTTAAGATCAGATTCCTAGTTATCTGAGCTGATGTATGAAGCGTACACTGTTGACTTTTCGCTGTTTGGCGAAGCAGGACTTCAGCCAGGCCTTCCGCACAGGGACGGCTTGGGTGTACTGACTCACAAGATCCTTGAGTTCCTGTTTCAGACAAATCATGTAGTGAAATGAAAACTTGAAGGTTACTGATGTTATCAACATGGTGAACGGCGGGCATGCTGCATATACTGGTATAAAAAACGTTTTTTTGGCTGGAATTTGACTTCTGAAAAAAAAAAAAAAAAGGCAAATATATTATATTATGTAGCGCTAAATCATAGCAAAGTTACATCAAAGTACTTTTCACATAGAGCAAGCCGTGACCCAACTCTTTATGGAGTTGGGAGTGACCCAATATATACCTCCAAGAGCAAGCACTTGGCAATAGCAGCACAGAAAAACTTCCTTTAGGAGGTACAAACCTTGGGGAGGCCAGCAATCTGCCTCGACAGGTTGGGGAGTCACTTTATTGCAAAAAATATCTGACCTTAGTCATGCCATTGTCCAATCATTCAATTATGTGAGAATAAATAATATAATCCTGTAGCTACAGCTCAGGGAGTTCATTGTTCATGTCAAAGGTTTCATCAAAATCTGTGAATCGCATAAAAATACTAACCTGTGAGTGGATGCTGTTCTCCACCTCAGCAACTATGTGGGTGACCTCCGGACTCATGATATCCTCCTCATCTCCATCATAAGTGCAGTGCAGCTAAGGAGTGGTGATGTTTTTCCCAGCGTTTAGAACGGTGGAAGATGACTTGTAACCTACAACATGGCAGCATGTATAGGCGATACATACAACGATAGCTAGCTAGATAGCAGGGGCCCTGCTGCCCTGAAGAGCTCAGAGCTCTGAGGTGACACGGATGAGTTCATTAATCAAGCAAAACATGATGATCGTCCAAATTTTCCCAGATCTGGGTACGTACTATGGTTATCTTAGCTAGAGCATCATCCAACCTTTTTAGGTAGGGGATGTACACATCTTGTCGTGTAAAAACAAGCGTCACAAATAAATGATGTGTAACATAACACAAGTTTAAAGTGTATTAGTGTGTGGTTGTATCAGAATTGATTATCATCCAAATTAGTTGTGAAATATATCAGCGTATCAATTATCAGCGAAAATTATTGTGCATCCTTGCTTATATTTTTGCTTTTAAAACTGTTGAACTGTAACATAAATGAAACCGCTTTGTCTGAAAGGATATGCAATCAGGTAGCGGGCCAGGTTCTTCCTCTCTAATGCAGGGAGGTTGTAGAAAAACACATGGACTCCTGTCATGAAACTGGGTAGACCTGTGCTGGGTAGCTCTGTGGGGTCCTGGCTGCTGAGAAGAGCTGGGCGTTCAGCTTCTGTCCCAGCAGTCAGCCTGTGGGAGGTATGGACCTGTGGTTCAGGGTCAGATGTTGAAGTAGAGGCTGTAGAGGTGGATGTCTGTGGGCTTGCTGTATTCTTGGCAGTTCTGCTGTGATAATATCTATCAGTCATTTTAAGGGAAAGTGACGCAAGCATTTATTAGGAAGACAGTTGGATGAATCAGAATTAACATTAGTTTGTGTTCTTAATCTGCTGAAAACTGAAAAGATACATGAATGTGGAGATGCCTCTGGCGGCTAAGTGCTTCCTGATGAGTCGCTCTGTGCCATACCAGTTGAAGCCTACGGTGGAATGACCAATGCGAGGAAGATGAACACTCGCTGTATGGGAAGAAGACAGACGGGAGGGGAGAATGTGTCAATAAGGGTTTCAGATGGTGCTGCTTATAGAGAACTAAAATTAAGGTGATGAGCTGAAATGAAATCTATAGAAGCAGGTAATTTTAGGTCAGATTCCTCCTACATGTGCAATTCAGTTACTGTGTTTCAAACAGTGCACACATACACACAACATGTCTTGTATATCTTGCCAGTCAAGTCTGACAATAATTGCATACTGCGTTCATCACAATTCCCTCCCCATTTGTCTTCATTGGAAAGGCCTTAATCATCAACATGTGTTGTTGTTGGAAGCATACATGCTCATTTTAGCAGACTTCTTCTGAAACACCTAAAAGAAGATCAAAAACATGATACTGTTTCTGCAAAAATTTGCACAGACATGAAGTGCCATGTTTTACCCTTGTGTTTTTTCGCTGCAGAATAAATCTTCTTTAGACCTTCATCCAGAGCAGTGAGAAGTATCCCAGACAAGTTGTTGGCTTTGTCTCTTTGCTGTGCCACTATCAGGGCCAACTGAGGGGACAGGAAGGAGGCTGAATCAGGTATAATCCTATTATTGTTGCAGTTTTATCAGCTGCAGCTCTGCCACAATTTCACAATTCTGTAACCACTTATAAACCCAAACCTGCTTTATCAAATTGTTGATCATCACTGCTGCAAAGAAGCATGCATCATAACACAAGCAAACATTTCCAGACAGCAGACTCTTATGCAGTGTTTTATTCAAACATAACCTACTTGATCTTGGCCATCCAATCTGGACTGTTTATCATCAATGGGGAAGAGCAGCACATTTCCAAGTTCCAAATCTGAAGAGGAGTAATGTCTTCATATTTTAAATTGTAATCTATATGTTTGCATTCTGCAGTAGACACCACAGTTGAGTTATATGATTCTTCATCATCTATGTAATAAGGACTAAACTTGCCTTTCATCCTGCCAGCCAACTCATACTGCTTCCGCGGTTCATCTGATCTCATCTCCAGAGCTGTGAACAGGCCTCCTCTGCCCCACCGGCCCGAATCATCTACACATACATCATTACTTTGAGGAATATAGAACATACTATAAAAGAGGCACTACTTCACTGTTTCTCACCCGTTACACAAACTGATGAGGTGCTTTTATATGACTTTATTTCCTCACCAACGCAGTGGACGATGATTGTGTCTCCCTGAGCAGTTTGTGGATGAGTAACATCTCCCAAAACATAGTGGATAGCTTTGCTGTCAGACTCTGTGGAACATACACTGCTGTCGTCATCCTCTTCCTCATTTTCTTCCTCTTCAGCACTGTCAACAGACTGTAGGCACAGTGACCTGTAGCCACAGGACTCCCACCTCGCCATTCTACATGAAAAACCAACACACATCAACACAAACACATAAATAGAAAATGGGCTTGGTTGGTGAAGGCTTTGAGTTTGATTGGCAGATTTTTACTTTTTCTTGTGTTTCTGCTCTTGCTGTTTCTTCTTCATTTCCTCCTGAATTTTGGCTCTCTTAGCAGCAGCCTCTTCCTTCCTCTGCTGCCTCAGCTGTAACTCAGACTCTGTAAGAGGTTTCCTTTTCCTTGTTGAAATACCAAGGGCTAGTGACAATGAAACCTGAAGAAAACAATCGTCATAGCTGCATAGTTATATGTACAGTGCTGTGAAAAGTTTTAGACACCTCAGTTATTCAGATTTTAATCCATCACAAAGCTCCATCAGGAAGGGACCTGATCACTTCCCAATTCTTCGTTGCTCATTCTGCATCAGAACAATGTGCCCAAACACAAAGCTACATAAACATAACAATCCCAAGAGATTCAGAAGCAATAATAAGGAATAAGGAAGGAAGAATAAGGAAACGTGCGACAGATTGTCAGGACCACAAAATGTCCTGATCTCTTTATCATAGATTTTCCATCACAAAAAAAGAGAAGAAACTGAGACAGAAGAACTGAAGCACATTCTCCATGTCACCAAGAGGAAGTGGTACTGTTTCAAAGGCAGAGGGTGGTCCACCTCATGTATATCAGCGCAGTGGTATACAGTTGACCATACAAATGAATCAGTTTCAACAAAAATCTGAACATAATTACGGTAAACTTTAAACACCATGAAATTAAAGATGCAATGGGCTGTGTGTGCGTATGGAACAGATAAATGTGCTTGTGTGGTGTATTACTGATGTGTCTTATGTATACAACTTTTTTTTGTTTTTTTGCCGTTGGATTCTATGTCTAAGCTTTTTGAGAAGCTTCTGCTCTATTTTTTATGTTTCCTATGGCCAGTGATTTATTACTGTGTACACCTGAGTTAATGTTATGCATGTTTTTATGACCTGTGGTATTACTCTGACTAATCACAGGACTGCAGTTTGCAGTTAAGTAAATTATGAGCTCAATCTTGACATATATTGTGCATTTATGCTAAAATGCACTCTTTTTCTTCAGCATTTTTAACCAGAACACTTGTGGATGCTTGGCATTATTATCTATGGAAACCATAAAGGAGTAGTTCCCAAACAGAGGGCCATGAACCAAACACTAAAAGATCACTTCCACAGGAAAAACTGGAGCTTCAAAGTGAATAGCTAAGATGAATTAGAAGGACACACCATGAAGACGCGGTGAATCCCATGATCTCTATTCTGTCCAAGTTGAAAGGAGGCAGAAACTTACCCCAGCTTTGTGTCGCAGTGCTCGTCCCTCTCCTGCAGCCTTCTGAATCTCAGCCATGTGCTCCTCCAAAAGACGATCAAAGCTCTTGTTGTCATCAGAGCTGGGCTGCTTACTGTAGTCTTTCCCCTCAAAATAGTACATATGACCTTGCAGATTTGACAGCACAATGGTGAAAGTAATTATTCATCACAAGTACATTAAGTATTTGTATATAATATATAGAAGAAAATTTAGCAAAAAGATGAATTGTGTGATATGCTTTCATGAGTTGCTATGTTTACAAGGGTATGCCAGTAAAAGTGCCAGAGCAACCTGTACGACAACAGAGTTTACCAGCTGTGTTCTCGTCAAGAGAATAAAAAAAATAGATAATAAATATTCAACTGGTACACAAGCACAAGCACAAGCACGGTTTGAGATTTTTACATAAAACATACTCTGTCCATCAGATTCAGAGCTGTCCTCTATCTCCTCTTCTTCCTCTCTGACTGAGGTGGAGTTTCCACCATCCACCCACTGACCGTCACATGAATGACCAAGGATATTCTCCAATTTCATGTCTTGTATAGAGCTGTCTTTGGATGATAAAAGCTTGTCTACCCCAAACTTCAAGATCTCACTGAGCTGTGTGGGGGAGGAAGCATGAGTGGTGAGAAGAAATGGTGACAAAGACATATTGAGGGGTGCTGTTTTAACGTGAACAAGGAAAAAAGGGAGTGCAGGATTCAAAGTTCACAAACCTGCAGTCCTGCAGCCGCTGACTGAGCTTGATCCATCAAAGAAAAGCGACCTTCTTCAATAACAGTGTTGGTGAGGTGCAACTTGGACACAGAACGAGAATACATGATTTCTTCCACAGTGTCTCTTGCCAGAAGGCGGATCACTTTCACAGGTCTATAATAAGTCAGAATCAATGAAAGGGAGAAATAAAAGAAAGGTCAACAGTAAACATGGCAGAGGCTGAGATTCCTGAAAGCACATTCATTGCTTATTAAATGTCCTCATCCAGGCCCCATGGGTGTATATTGCAATTTCTAACTTATCAGGAAACACAAAAAGGTATATCTGCATGTCGTGTGGAGTCCTATTGTAGCTGAAAATTATTGCCTAAAACTTTAATTTCTGGTCAATCACAGAGAAAATAGTCAGCCAATCACTACAGAGTCTTAAAGCGACTCTACTTATCTGCTCCGCAGTCTCTTGTTACAGAAACTCCGTGTATACGCCATGCTGATTTAAAAAAAAAAAAAACTAATGGGGGGGTTTGGTTCTTAAAAGTTAAATATATCTTTTTATGAGAATAAACACTCCAGATTGAACACAGGAAACATGGAGTACTCCCCTCTGCTCACTTTGATGAATAAAGGTCACTTTTACTGTGTAAAAACATGACATGTAGCTACTTTTTTTTTTTTTTTTTTATTAGTTCAGCTAACCAATGTGAATACACTATAGTGTATGCAACTTCACATCACTACACATCACCTGCTTTGACCAATCCGGTGGCAGCGTGCAGCCGCCTGCAAGTCATTTTGAGGGTTAAAGTCACTATCAACAAAAATGACCGTATCAGCAGCAGTCAGGTTTAGGCCCACACCACCTACAGGGAGAAGTTATATATAAATATTTATTAGAGTGTGAAGAACTGTGACAGGAAATAAAAGTTCCTTCCTCCTACATTCACACCATGCATGTGCTGGTGCTCAAACTGCCACAGCTCTTATCTCTGTGTAATCAGTCCTATTTCCTCTCTCAGCTAGTTCTACAAACCCAACTGATGTAGATCTGCAAAAAAAAAAAAAAAAAAAAAACTTGCAAATGCAGCTCAGTCAATGTTAACTTTGTTATCTACACACTTGCCAGTATTTTTGGAAGGATTAAATACATTTACATCATTTAGCATTTACAGCATATTATTGCAATACATCACTTATAGCATCTCAAATTATCATCTTTACCATCCAGAAATGTAAAACTGTAATGTTGGGAAATTTCAGATTGGTGAAGACTTCACGAAAAAACGAAGGTGTGTGACAACTGACCATAACTTAAAATAGTAAGCAAAATATGAACATTACTGACCTATATTAAAGATTAATTTAATCCTGTACATAACAGAGACAGTTATTACCTGCTTTAGTGCTAAGTAGAAAGACAAATATATCTTTGCTGCTAAAGTGCTTCACTGCTAGATTTCGCTCTTCCCCTCTGACAGACCCATCTAGACGTTCATAGCTGTAACCTAACAGAAACAGAAACAGAGATTGTGTTTGATTGACAGATTAGTGTGTAAATTTACAAAGAAAAGTTTAGGGTTAAAAAGAATGTCTTTTTGATGTTTCACATGTCTTAAAGTTAGTGAGAGAAAAGTTTGAATTATTACAATGCCTTGTCAACAACATATTTCACCTCTGTACTCCATGTAATCCTGAAGAATGTCCAGCATTCTTGTCATCTGAGAGAACAGCAGGATCCGATGGCCCCTTCACTCAGATAATATATATAAATATATATTAAAAAATACAATTTAATGCTCCTAGTGATCATGACATTGCAACAGTATATAGTTGATGTAATACCACGGTTCCAATACAAAGGGATTGCAGCACTCAGCTTTGCTGCCAGCAGGGGGAGACAAATACCGGCAGGCTGACTCACCCTTTGTATAGGTATGCCAGCATGTTGTCTAGAAGGCAAAGCTTCCCGCTGGCTTCAATCAGATGTGCTCCCATCTCAAAAGGCTCTGGTTCCACACCTGGCCAAAAAAAAAAAACATTCATGTATACCTAATGCTTCTATGTCTTATTTTTAAAGAGTAATATCAGTTCTTTCAACAGATCTTACCATCAAACAAGTATGGGTGGTCAATACACTTTCTCAGGTTCATCAAAATGTTCAGCAGTCGCATCTTGCTGCCTTTTTCATTGCCAAAAGCCTCTAGAAGCAGAGATGCATGAGAGGTAATTTAACAGGTGTGAGCCAATTCAAGCGCTGCAATATTAAGCGGCTGTAGTGCAATTATTCTGTTCAAATTAAGTCCTTCAAATATGACTTGAGACATGCAAGCATCTTTTCCTGGACAGCCAAGGCTGAAGCAGGTGAATCGCTCATGGCCCAACCTTAATTTGTTGAAGAAAATGTCAGTTACACTTGATTTCATTTTTGTGATCATTACCTGGCTTTTTTTTTTCTCAGACACAGCTAATGACTATGACTAATGACTCTATGGTGATTTGTGCCCCAAAAGACAGCCTATTGACAGATGCTTTCAATAGCAGAGCACAGTGCAGACAACTCACCCTGATCTTTCATCAGAATGGCTTTATAGTATTTCTTTTGCAAAGCTGACAAGCCATGGTAAACCACCAGCTCTGTCTTCTTGGGGAGGTCTATAGCCACCTCTGACTTGACTCGCCGAAGCAGGAACGGCTCGAGGACACTCTGCAGTTCAGCAGCTGATAGCAGGAGACAGATAAGTGTTGAGTCACCTAGCTTTAGCTGAATGGAACAATAACACAACAGAGATAAACATCATCACCAACATGATACAACATACCAAGAGCAGGTTGATTTTGTACATTCGCGTAAGAGCTGACGAAGTCATCAGTCTCATCAACAGTGAAGATGCTGGGTTGAATGAAGCTCAGGAGGGAGTAGAGCTCCTGCAGGTTGTTCTGGATGGGCGTCCCTGTCAACAAAACCCTGAAATTCACTGAAAGCTACACAGGAAAGAGACAAACAAAGTTAATGAACTGGTCAGGAGAAAGGGCCAACATAAGGAGGAAAGACGTGTTAAGCAAAGGAAGGTGAGGCTCAGTACCCCAGTCAAGGTCTTGTACAATAATGAGTTCTGATTTTTCAAGCGATGAGCCTCATCAACTACAAGCACCTCCCACTTCCACCTGAGGAGAATAATCAGAAACTGAATTTACCTGTGAAAATTCATCATTAAAGTTTAATCCCTTGATTATTTCATACAATGAAAGACATTTTGACATATTTCTCAGAATCCTGATGAATAAACAATGTAGTACGTTAGTACACTACAAGTGTCTACAGCAAATTAATGCAGGACTTGGTTTAAATATGTACGAATATGGCCTTAAGTCAGATGGTTAGAAAGAAATTTCAAATTGCCTGGTTGGCATAACCACATGCGTTGAAAGAGTCAATCAATTAATCGATCAATGATATTTGTGTCATTTAGGTCACACTCACCGTCTCAAGAATGAGGCATCTTTGAGACAGAGCTGGAAATTTAAATGAAACCAAAAATGTCAGTTTTAATGCTGGTGAAACTTTATATTAATTTGTTGTACAAAATAACCACAGACCTCATATGTGGTGAGAAGAACATTGAAGTTATGCTCATCTGCTTCTCTCTGAATTTCAGCCCGTCTCTCTTTGTCCCCTTTGTAACATAGCACAGTCAGACAGGGAGCGAAGCTGCAAGTATGTAAAACACACATTAAAAATTTTAGATTTTATGTTATTATACAATTTAGGCAATTGCCCATTTTTTGCTTTTCATGTACAAAATAATGAATGGCTCACAGTCTTTATGAGCCCTCCCCAAAATAAAAGGACTCTATGTTGCCCCCCATCTCCTCCATCCTACTTTACTGTTCCACCTGCTTCTTCAAATGTTATCAATTAAAAACAAGACCAAACCCACATGCCTAACCACCACAGCTTCCAGATTATTCATCCAGAAAAGAGCTGAAATGACTGTTGAAATCTCTGAGAGATTATCAACTGCAAAGATAAGAACAGTGTGCTACGACGTCTGTAGGTCAAAGTCTTCAATAATATAACTTAACTGAGAATAATCAGGCACAGTTCACTCTACACTGGCAAAAAGTTACTCAAATTAAATCTTAAGACTATGTAGCATTCCTTATTATATAATAAATTGAATGTGTGGATGGTTTTCAATTCAAATGGGGAAAATATAAGTTAAATAGAATATAAATGTGATACGACCATTCCAGCTCCTTTCTCCAGTTCTCCATGACAGACAGAGGGCTCAGAACTAAAAATGGACCTTTCTTCCCCAGAGCTCCTGATGTGTACACCAGCAGAGTGATTGTCTGAGAACAAAAATTATAATCATTACCATCGTATCAACATCTCTACATACAATCTGCAGTACTGACATACTTTTACTCTGTGGTTAGTATGACCTACTGGTGAAGAAAAGAGAATAGAATCCAATAGAAGAATGTCATTGCACAAGCACAACAAAATTGGTTGTAATCCCTTGGTGCATAATTAATAAATAAAGGTAAATAGTAAAAAAAAAACAAACAAAACAAAACTGTAGAAATAAATCAAACACACACAAAAAACCCTCTTGCAACCGCTTCATTGCTCAATTAGCTGTGATTGATGAGCTTAACTTATCTAAAGTGAACACAGACATCTGTTAAGGGTGGTTAAAGAATCTCACACCTGGCAGGTTTTTCCTAAACCCATCTCATCTCCTAAAATGCACCCCTGCTGGTTCTTCAGGCACTGTGTTAGCCACTGTACCCCATCCAGCTGGTAGGGCCTGAGCTGTATTTCTGTAACGACATAACAATGCAACAAACCACAGCTGGACTCACTGACACCTAAACATCTGATTAATGTGAATAATTGATCATTATTAACACAGACATTATTGGTCCAACAGCGCAAAACTTGGACGGTATTTAACCCTCGATACCTCTCAAGCCCCACTTCTGTACGTCAGACTGAGCCACAGAAAACGTATTCTTCTCAGCTACGCTGCTTTTTATTCTTAACAAAATGTCCCTCATGGTTACAAAATGACAGTGAAACAAACTTCCACAGGAGCGGGCGCATGAACAAGGCGACGAATTAACGCCATTTCCTGTTTTGGTCACGTGACACTGTCGGAAAGGCGCCTAGTGACTATAGTTTATTTCTTCAAGTTTGCTGTGAAACATATAAACGGTACAAAAACATCGTATGGACACAAAAATAAGTAAGAAGTATGTGAAATTACTTAACAATTGTAGTCTTACTCAAATTCTACATTTACTTGAGTTTAGTCAGTTGCTTACTGAGATTTGTAGAAAATGATTTGTCCCAAAATAAATGTTATATAAAATAAGCGAAAAAGTGAATTATTAAGGAATTTCTGTTTTGAAAAAATTAAGGGAACTTTTTTCTTAAATCTATGTAGCAGCAACGGAAATGTTTTTCCAACAAACTGAGACTTCACATACAGGCTCCTGTGTGGGTTTTTAGGCAACCAGTCAAGAAGAGAGGTCCAGGGTGGGGCACACCCTGGACCAGGACGTTGGCTCCAACACCTCCTGGGACCCTGACAGATAAGAAGGAAATGAGAGAGGGGGAGATGTGGTGGTGCCAGATACCACAGCATACCTTCAGAGGTCTAATGAGCATAATAGGCGTATAGGCTAGCATACATTATGAGTGTGAGGTCAAGATGTCAGTTAGTATTTTTAAGTTTAGTTTGCCAAAGCTACCTCTGTGCATGTTAAATTGATTGTTCTTTTCAGATGTTGATGGATAAATAGCAGGATAGGATAGGAAGAGGCCTCCCACTTGTTACACAATCCAGGGCTAAACCCACGGGACCCAAGCACCCTAGGTTGCTACCAGCTGTGGATCTATCTTATTCTTCCCTCTTAAATGAAGCTGTTCACTGTAAGCCACATTAAGTGCCCTTTGGATAACAAATATTGTAGAAATAAAGTGAAAAGTCATGACCACAAACTAGAGGGGTATTTTTTTACTAAATGTGTTGCAGATATTGTGAGTTTATTTATTTAGTTATTTATTTGTTTGTTTGTTAAATAAAAGTCCATAAACCTACAACTAACCGTGACTGTATTGACTGGTCACTTGTTTGTGGGGAGACTCAAAATGAATCGACACTCCGTGAGAATAAAACCGAGGGAGGCAGTGCCGGACCGTTTTGAATGCCTTCTGCCGTAAAATCCCAGAGAAGAAGAAGTAACATCCTGGTACCGGAAGTTGCGTGAGTTTTCATAACAGGTCCTACAGAGAAACTCGTGTTGTGCCACTCGGTCGAATGACAGAACAGTGTTGAACGTAACCTGTAGTTTTTGAAGGTCAGTATCGGCTCCCCTCGCTGCAGTGTGTTGGTAATTATGGGGGACTCTCTGTTGAATAGCTGCAAGGCTTGTTTCGCTGGAGTTAGCGGAAGGTTTAGCCGGGGAAGCTAACTGTTAGCTCCAGTCGCAGCTGGCTGGTTAAACAGGATGAAGCGATAACTCAAACCCAGCACTTCATCCACAGTCTGTTTCAGCGAAGGAAAGTACATTTTCCATATTTTTCTCTCTTCTTCCTAGAATGAATGGCATTAGTTTTATTTTGCCATGCCATCGTCTAAAAAGTGTACTAACATTTGTAAACTTATGAGAACTTGACTAAAATATGAAACGTATTATTATCATAGTATCATAGTCCTAAATTTTAAACTAATCAAGAGTGCAGGAAAATCACAGGCAAGTGTGATGATAAAACGCAAACGAAAGCAAGACTTTTCCTTTTGGAAGAGGTTTAATATGTTATAGTTGAAGGTGAAAATTACAAGTTAATGTTGGATAGTGCATTTTTATTTATTTAAACTTTAAACTTTAAGCTAATAATGGCAGTTGTCTGTCTTCTTGTGTAGCAGCATGGCCAGTGTGGAGCAGGTGGCGTCCATAGGACAAGTCCTTGTGAACCCAAAAGTGGACCTCACCAGGCGGTTCAGGGCCTTATTCACTCTGAAGAATCTGGGAGGTAAAAAATGTTTACAAAAAAATCTATGCATTGAATTGAATTTGTTAAGCCAGTGGTATAAATATTGGTCAGCTCAATTAGACAGTTCTCATTGGTTTATTCAGTTACATCTTAGAGGAGGTGTGTATTGGTTTTGTCAGTCTTAGGTACTGCTGCTCCCACCCTGGGTTTGGTGTGTTTCTTAAATACAGTCCAGCCAACATATCAGTGGTACACTCTCATTTATGTTCGCTACATTTACAAGGTGGAACATTTCTGTGCTCAAATACAGTTATCATACTGATGACTCAGTACGTTATTTCATTGCATGTAGGAAATCTTGCCAGATGTTTCATATTGTTTGAACTTATTTAAGATGCAATCTATGTATCAGGTGCTGAAGCTATAGAGTGGATCAGCAAGGCATTCACTGATCAGTCTGCCCTGTTGAAGCATGAGCTGGCTTACTGCCTGGGACAGATGCAGGACAAACGGGCCATACCCACTTTGACTGCCGTTCTCAAGGACACACAGCAAGAACCAATGGTTAGGCATGAAGCAGGTAAGCATGTAAGTGTGTGCACACACACTATTGCGCGTTGAAAAGATTCTGCTCATTACTACCATAACTCATATATTGACACGCCTATTTTTCATGCTTGACATCATTGTTGTACAATTAAACAGAAGACAGGCCTGCTGACAATCAATTTCACAATCCCACAAAAAAATCTCACTTTCAAAGATAGTTTGTAAGTCTAAGATGAATTCTTTCACTTGCAGCACAGTGAAGTGCTATATATATGTTAGTAGTGTTGATAAATGTGAGTGTAACAGCACATTGTGAGGTAACATACATGCAGTAACTGTTCTGTACTTCATTGGTTTGTATCCTTGTTTATTGTCTGTCACTTTGAATGTGTTCTGTCTGTAGGCGAAGCTCTAGGAGCAATTGGTGATCCTGTGGTTCTGGACCTACTGAAGGTGTACAGTCAGGATCCTGTCATTGAGGTAGGAAGATAACACTGTGCCAGTATATACCAAGGCTGGTATTAGACCAGTGACTATTGATAAAGCTGGATCAGATTGTAATTTCCTGAGCATAAAGTAAATCTGCAAAGGATGATGGAGTGTCATCTTAATAGCTTCTAATAGTCTACCTAATGAGTGAAAATCGTACCCTGTCATTGGCTTGTGTCAATATTTCCCTCCTATCTGCAGGTTGCAGAAACTTGTCAGTTGGCTGTTCGTCGGTTGGAATGGCTGCAGAGTGGAGGAGACAAACAGGTGGAGAATGGAAGTACAGACAACAATCCCTACTGCTCTGTAGATCCGGCCCCTCCAGCAGTGTCCAAGAGTTTGTCAGAGCTGCGCGCCACCCTGCTGGATGAGAGTCTGCCACTCTTTGAACGCTACCGTGCTATGTTTGCCCTACGTAACCTAGGCAGTGAGGAGGCTGTCTTGGCACTCGGAGATGGTAGGATAACGACACTGTGGCTTTCTTTGTAATCCCTGCAAATTCTGCAGTCATCAGTGTAACTTGAACCCTGATACATTTTTGTTATTGTCATAGTATATTTGATATACTTCAGTTTTAAAGTTAAAGCTGTAAGAGACTGTCAAGATAGAATATCCACACAGTCATCAGCCAACATTGCAACATTGTTTCAATGCAAGAAAACGAAACAAAACAGGGGTGATATTTGATCCCTGTCATGATGGCTCTGCACCATCTGCTGGTTGCAGAAGTGAAGTGCTCATTTAAATGGTGACATGTGACTCAAAAAAAGAGACAAATGGCAACAAGTCAGTCTTCATTCAGTGCAAAATAGGTTTAGAGCTGGACCAACTGATCAGAAACACTGATATTATCTCAGGGCAGATACACTGTAGGTGTTGTCTGTTAATTATTCATCAGTAGTAGCATAGAAATGTAAATTTAGGGTTGTGGTCATTTAGATTGAGATGTTATTTATAAAAGCTATCTATTCAGTTATCTAATGGAAAATGTGCAATATTCCCCTCATTATGTGTCACTCACAAAAAAATGAAATGAATTGAAAAATTATACATTTTTAATTCTACATATATGCTAGAACTTGGTCCTAGTTATGCATTGTGTGTGAGGTTTATGTTTCCCCATTACGCTTCACTGAAATCTGCCTGGAGTTGACTTTTGGCATGATGCTGGCATTGTGAAATCCTTCATGTCATATGTTTAGCCTGCTCACTGTGTCTCAGAAAGAGCCCTGTATTGGCCAACCCTTGGTTTGATGGAACCCTGCATAACCGTCACTTGTGACATCTTTGTCCCCAGGCCTGCAGTGCTCTAGTGCTCTGTTCCGTCATGAGATTGGATATGTCCTGGGTCAGATGCAGCACCCGGCAGCAGTCCCAGCTCTGAGTGCAGCTCTGGAGTCTTCCAGTGAGAACCCCATGGTCCGGCACGAGGCGGCAGAGGCACTTGGTTCCATCGGCAAAGATGACTGTCTGGCTGTGCTAGAACGTTACCGTGGAGACAGAGAACGTGTTGTCAAGGAGAGTTGTGAGGTCGCGCTGGATATGCTGGAGTATGAAAACAGTAACCAGTTCCAGTATGCAGATGAACTGATCAGGCTACAAGGTTAAAGGTCAATGTCAGAACTGAGCTTACTTGCATTCAAATCACTTAAATATTTTAAGTCTGTCCGGCCTGACACCAGAAATGCCTGGTACTGTCAATGAAACTCTGAATGATGTCATACAGTATGACAGACACTCAGTATGCAATCAAAAATAAAACAGTTGCTAAAGTAACTTCTTACGCTTGTATCCTGTGAGGCTAGGGTTAGACAATAATAACACATACTATTGTTTCTAACCCAAAGCCTACAGAAGGTGGGACCGTGAAAGACTGACGTGATTTCAAGGACTTTTCTTCAAGAACTTTTTGCCTTTGAGCTGTAGTAGTCATATAATCCAATAGCAGTACCATATGGGCTGGTTAGTATTGCTTCTGAGGCCTATCTGTGAATCCGTTATGGATTTGCAGAGAACTGGACACTGACGTTCTGATTAACACAGTAAATCTTTTATTGAGACTGAATTTCTCAAGCTCCCCGTGTCTTCACCAGATGACTGTATATTTTAATTTTTTGTCATTTACTGTCAGGCGTGTACAGTATGTAAATTAAAATTATACTACGAATATTTAACTCCTTATTGATTGAGTCTTTTTATCGATGCAAATGTGCAGTTTAGGTTATTTTATTTCCTGGGAATAATGTGATCAGTGACGATTTGGTGCCTCCAGACATCGCACTCAGTTTCACTACCAATGCTCATATTCTATCAAACTGCATAGTGTGATTTTCTTTTATTTTCAGCAGACAGTAACCAGTTAAAAATAACAACCAAAATAAATTGACACAAAATCGATTACTTGCCTTGTCTACAATAAAAATCGGGCATTAAATTGTGTTAAGAACATGTACAAGTAAGTATTGACACATTCACCAAGACATGAAATTCAATTGACTATTTATTCATTGTGATTTGATCATCTTTCCCCTCCGGGTTCTCGTAGCGGACCGCTAGCCTAACAACGATTCTGTTACTGTTACCATAGCAACAGGTGAAAGTTGTGTGCCGCCATAGTCAATCCGACTGTAAATGGTGGCTGGATGGTCCACTTGGATGTGTTGTAGCTGCCGTTTGTCACACTGACGGCCAGTGTGTCAACGATCAAACGACCAGAAGTGACACGAACCGCGGAAAGATGGACATTACGGACGGAAACCAAAACACTGACCTCAGACTGCGGTCAGCCGAGTCGTTCAAGGCTTTCCTGCTGAAAAGCAGCTCGAAGAGCGGCCTGAACCTGTGAGTCAACCCGCTGTTCATCCAGCAGTCCTAACTCCCCTGTTGTTCAAAACACAATACCCAAAGCGGTTGTCACTACAAAAGTATCGATTTGTTGCTTAAATGCTTAAATATATTTGCATGCGTTTGTTTGTATGTGTGAATATCATTTCTGCGTGCTAAACAATCCCTCACAGCTGCTGTTCTTTAATGTTGCAGCTATGACCACATCACCCGGCTGCTAATAAAGGTGATGAATGAGCAACCACAGAATGTGGTGGATGTGATTGAGGACCTAAGCCGAGATGTGAAGCAGGAGTACTATGAAGATAAACAAAGCACTTTGAGAGAGCTCCCACAGACTACAGCTGAAGAGCTGCTGGCTGAACAGCAACGAGCGCTGTTTTCTCACCCAGAAGATTCTGAACATGAGGATGAACTGGTATTGGCTATTTATACCTAAATCGTACATTTGTCAAGGTGGTTTAAAGTGG
The DNA here is from genome assembly GCF_900963305.1 of Echeneis naucrates. Lineage (NCBI taxonomy): Eukaryota > Metazoa > Chordata > Actinopteri > Carangiformes > Echeneidae > Echeneis > Echeneis naucrates. The sequence goes on from NC_042514.1 coordinate 14,752,888, forward strand.
AAAGGGCATTCGGTTGCGGGTTGAATTGTGACAGGTTACATATCACTCAAACTGTTTATAGGCCTTTTTTATGTGTGACTCGTGCGTAAAACCTCAGAATAAAAGACAAAAAAAAAAGTCCATCACTTGTGCTCACTTCATCAAAATGTTTTCGGAGAAAGGGATATCTGGACAATCTTGTATAACCTGCTGCTACCATGAGCTGTCTCCAAACAAGCACCAGAAAATTGAAGCATAGATGGACGTTCAGTAAAATAAATAAAAGTAGTCTACAGCCTAAAGTAAGCATAACTTGTACAAGACTTGTCACACGTGGAAAAGAAACACAATATTTTAAATTTGATTTTCACCTGAATATCACTGAAAATAATATTTTGTTGTTATATCTCACATTATTTGAAGCCGAAGTGATAGTGTCACAATGTTCATTGGTCTTCATTAGGTGGAAATACCTCTTCCTAATGTGAGTGAGATTGGCTTCTATTTGGAGCAAGCTGGCGTGGGTCTGGGGAGAGAGGAAATGCAGAGGATCTTTCTTGCTCTCAAAAAGCTTGTCGAGTCACAAGCTCTCCCACGCTGCCGACTGTGGGGAAAGATTCTTGGAACAGAGAGCAACTACATTGTTGCTGAAGCGGACTACAGAGAGGGGGAAGAAGAGGATGAGCAAATCACTGAGGAAGTGGCAGAGGAAAGAGATGCTGAGATGGAGAAAAGTCAGGAGAATGAGGTGAGGAGATGGAAAACAGTCATTAAACATATTACATCAATTCTAAATATGTGACAGGGATTTTACCTGTATTTAGTGCCAGTTGATGAGAGAATCTGGCCTTTATTTGGATCATCCTGTTTTCTGACACCCTCCTTTTTAAAGGTGTTGGTCATTCAAAGCAAGCAAGGATGGATGGACCAGGCATTTACAATGTGTGAAATGAAGGATGAAGTTGAAAAAAAAAAAATGTTTTGTATCTCCTTATCTTAAAATTTCTGGTCATGTGGGGATTTTATTTGCAGATGGATCCACTTCCACAGTCAACCTATAAACCCCCACCAGTGGTACAAAAGGAGGCCATTGGAACAGGGGCTAACAAATTTGTTTACTATGTGTGCAAAGAACCTGGTCTTCCTTGGGTTAAGCTACCCCCTGTCAGTCCTGTACAGATCACTGTTGCTCGCCAAATTCGTAAGTTTTTTACTGGGAAACTGGACACACCAATTAACAGCTACCCGCCTTTTCCCGGGAATGAAGCTAACTATCTGAGAGCACAGATTGCTCGGATCTCCGCTGGCACCCAGGTCAGCCCCCAAGGTTTTTTCCAGGCTGGAGAAGAGGAAGGTGATGAAGAAGATGAGGTGCCACGGGAAAACTGTGAAATGAATCCTGATTTTGAGAGCATTCCTGTTGCTGAGATGGCTGAGTCTTTGTCCACCTGGGTGCATCATGTGCAGCACATCCTGCAGCAGGTACAAATCTGGTCAAAGCATACACACGGGCCATCTTCTCTGTTGATGTATGCATGTGCTTATTTGTAAGAGTATGGACTGCTTCAGGGTCGTTGTACTTGGATTAACATGGCTGTGAAACCAGGAGAAGATTCAAATGAGGATGTAGAGGATGAGGAGAGAGAAGAGGAGCCTGATGAGCCTGAGCCAGAGGTTGGACCCCCTCTTCTCACTCCCCTTTCCCAAGATGCAGGTACGTCTAACAACATCATATATGACAGATAGATGTTCGCCTACACTACTTTTCATCAACAGCCAAATTGAGCTGGGAGCAGCACGAAGTACATTAGAGGGAATGTTTCCATTACCAAGGAGGATGGAAATGACTGTGCAAAGTGTCTTTTTAAGTTGATGAACCAGTGATGTCACTGTGCCTCCACTTCTAAATCAAAGCCCATGATCTTGTATCTGATTCTCAGAAATATTGAACACCCCTCCCTGGAGTTCCAAGCTGTCCTCTACTCTCACCTCTCAGCATGCAGTCGCTGTACTGCGGTCCAACCTTTGGCCAGGGGCGTACACATATGCTTTTGGAAAGTAAGTAAAAGGATCTGCGCAATGTGACTTTCCTGCTACTGCTTTCTCAAAAACTACTCAAGGTGATATAAAAACAAATTTCTCTCCATTTAGGAAGTTTGAGAACATATATGTTGGATGGGGCCTGAAGTACACAGGGGATGGCCATAGCCCAGCTGTACCCCTGGCACCACAGAAAGAATACCCCAGTGGACCAGAAATCACGGAGGCCCTGGACCCAACTCTGGAAGAGGAACAGGCACTGCAAGAAGCTTTAGAGGAGCAGCAAGCTGCCCAAGAAGAGATGGAGGACACGGATGAAGGGGAGGAGGAAGATGATGACTGAGAAAAGAGTCACACATTTAAAAATTCAGAATTTGATCTTGCAAGTATGTATTTGTAAATCAAAGGCTAAATAAATCAGTTCACACAGCAAAATAGCGATTGTTATTTTAAGCTAATGCGACTCAAACCAATGAGCCAGTGCTCTATGCAGGAAGGGACACTATACTAACTGCATTAGTGGCAAGAGCAGCGAAGCTTTCACATTCCAAAAAGAGTAGTGTCAGAAATAAAAAAGGTATCCTCATCAACCGCATAAACATCCTACAGAGCACTCAGTGTTAACATTCCTGTACATGGACGTGTACAACACGAAGGTCCTTTCTTTTGTTCTTTTATCTGCTATATGTTTTACTTTACATATCTTTTATTGCTCTTATCTGTATTTTAATCTATTTTTCCTCGTATTATTATTTTTATTACAGATTTTAACATTTCTTCATCTGTAAAATATGTACAATGAATCAAAAAGTTCTGTGTTTGAACGGTTTCATCAGGTGAGGAGAGCAATATTACATCATCAAACGTGGACGGGAAGAGCTCGGTCATCTGCCATAGAAAGCTCCAGATCAAAATGGCTGCCTTCATGAGGATACCGTGCGCTGCTAGACAGCTGCACAGAAATTTGGCTCTTGTTGTGAAACTAAACTTGCCCGGGGTTACCCTCAACCCTCCGACTGGTACTTCAGCCCTGAGTCTATCTCTGCCGCTCCGGTCCTACACCAGTACCGGGACCTCCCGTTTAACCGGCGCCGGCCGTCGCTCTCACATCCCACCCAGCACAGCAATGACAGCCGGCGGCAGGCTAACAGTCAGACAGCACCGGTGGATGCGTGCCGGTGCCGTCCTCCGGCGCCAAACAGATCTCCTGACCCCCGCCTGTCGACCTTATGTCGTTCAGGATAGGATGTTCGGGAGCGGGGCAGCCTTCTCCGGAGAGGACGGAGGGGACAGCGCAGGCTCTGGGGGAGAGGAGGCGGGTGGAGACGGCGGAGTGCCGTACGGCGGAACGACGATGACAGCTCTCACCCCCATGATGGTCCCAGAGGTGTTTCCTATTGTGCCCCTGATCGCAGTGAGCAGGAATCCGGTGTTCCCCCGCTTTATCAAGATCATAGAGGTGAGGAAGACGAGGAACGATGCAAACTCACAGTGAGGTGTTAATACTCTGTGAAGGTCACACACGGATGCAGAGCCATGTTTAAGTAACGTGGAAGCCAGGACCTTAATTCATATCTGAATCAGCATTAAGAGTTGAGCCCTAATGTTTGTTATTGGACATTTTTATTCATGTGTACATCTTTGGTCATGGACTGAAGCCATTCTGTTGCAAATAAACAACCATCTAAAGACCCATTCACACTTATTGCAATCTTTTGCTACATGGTGCATTATTGGTTGTGTGTTCACTCAATTTTTGCGGTTTATTACAATTCACCAACTTGCTGTGTGGTCATTTCTCCTCAAATGAGGAATAGTTAATGAACAGATAAACAAGGTATGTCAGTATTTCTAGCAAAGACTGCAGCTCTGTTTAAGTTTGTGTGTGTGGTTCCTTCTCAGGTGAAGAACAAAGAGCTGATGGAGCTGTTGAGGAGGAAGGTTCGTCTTGCTCAGCCGTATGCTGGGGTCTTCCTGAAGAAGGATGATAAGTAAATCTGATAATTCATTTTTGGGCTACACACGTCAATGGTCAGGCTGATAGCACTACCAGAAGGACTTTATGCAGCTCTGCCCTTTACTAATCTCACTGGCTTTTTACATGCTTTACTCTCAACGTTAAAATGTTCCTCCGATCAGAGATAGAGTGGTTGTTAGAGGTGAAATTTCCTAACTTAAAATAATTTTTTTTTTATGCTGTTTGAGCCACAGATGAGTTTAAAATATGCTCCAATTAGTCTTTGTAATCTTTATATGAAGTGTGCTGGGAATGTGACCTGCTGCCTGCTTTCAATGTCAGTGTGTAATAATGATCACCTCTCCGTCTATTCTAGTAATGAATCGGATGTGGTGGAGTCTCTGGATGCTGTCTACTCTACAGGAACCTTTGTTCAGATTCATGAGATGCAGGACCTGGGAGACAAGCTAAGGATGATTGTCATGGGGCACCGCAGGTTAGAAACACAGACAGACAGACAGACACACACACACAGTGATGGTGATTTGTTGGAATGAAAATCTGTAGTGTGTTCTCCGTGGCACTCTGTTGCCTGTACCTTGTCAAGACTGCTGTATGCACAGTGTACTTGCTCGTCCATCAGGATCCGTATCACAAGACAACTGGAGGTGGAGCCTGAAGAAGCTGAGACCTCCCCAGCATTGTCAGGGTCTGAGCCAGAGTCTCAACCCAAACCAGCACCAAGACGCAAATCTAAACGCAGCCGCAGGGACCAACCAGGGTCTCTAACAGAGCAACTAGAGGACAAGGTCAGTGACACAACCCTGAAATCAATCTTAAGCATGACTCAAACAAACAAATAAGCAGGACATGCTGCCAATCAGCACTGCTTTTGGACCGCCATTAAGAATTTTTGGAAAAACACTATTTAAGTACTAGGCTATGAATATTTTTTCTGTTTAGTTGTTATGATTTTGAGATTAATGGAAAGGTTTGAATTTGTTATTGGTGATCAGATTTCAGAAGCAGACCTGAGTCCAGAGCTCCAGACTGTGCCTTCTTCTAACATCCTAATGGTCGAAGTGGACAATGTTCAGCATGAACAATTCACTGTCACAGAGGAGGTCAAGGTACAGAACACCCATAAAAATATTGTGCATTAAGAGTAGTAAGATGGTATGTTTCTCTAAGTGATGTTTTTCTTTCTAAATGTAACTAATGCCTGACTATGATCATTTGCCAGAATACAGTCCAACTTTAATGGGAAAACTAGAACCTCTTTGTTTATTCTGCAGGCGCTGACAGCAGAGATAGTGAAGACCATCAGGGACATTATTGCGCTCAACCCACTCTACAGGTCAGCCATCAGTGTTTTTCAATTATCTGTCACCCTCTGTCCTTGGTCCTTTGGTTTTCATTGACATAATACAGCCCACCGGCCTGTAGGAAAGGTATTGAAGCTGTTTAAATGTAGGTCCTGACTTTCTTTTATTATTTTGAATGTTTTATATAGTATTTTGTGTCTTCCTAAATTTCACTGTTGTCATCTTTGGGGTTTGTTTGTTTGTTTCATTATGTATTTTCCTTGTCTGGTTAGTACAACTTTAAATATGGACAAACCTGGGTACAATATCCCTGTTGTGAATCTCCTGGTTTTGGTCTTAATATGTTGTGGTGATTGAGCAAGCATGGCACTCTAATCCTAACCACCTAACTAATGCCTCAAAAACCACTATCTCTATGTCCTTGCTTATTTTAGGTTTATTGAAAGTGTGTGTTACGTTAACGCAGCAATTAAAGTTGGCATCATTGACATTGTAGTTTTCTGTGACTAAGGACTTTTTAAGTTTACACCTCCAATAGGGCTGCAGCCATTGATTTATATTTCAAATCGACAATTCTAGTGATTATTTAATTAAAACTAACCGTTAATTGAGGAATCAAATATTTTGCATTTTTAAATAGCAATGGTAAAGAAGAGAAAAAGAACAAAAAATTTAAATGAACGTGTTTACGTTACATTTCATTACCTTGTGTCAGCTCCATCTTATCTATAACTGAAACAAATAGGAAGCAATTCATTACAGTTATCCATTCTAGTTTTCCACACCTCTCTCACTGTGGAGATCTCTCTGTAGGTGTTCTATGGAGTTCAGCTCTGGACTCATTGCTGGTCTTAAAGCATTTCTGAGAGCTTTTTAAAGTATGTTTTGGCTCATTGTCCTGCTGTAAGGTCCATGACCAATGCTGCACCCCAAAAATCTGATTTCATGAAGTCATTCACACAGTCAAAGGTGACAAGAGGTGCAAATTTTGTTTTTGGAGTTCAATATAGAATAAGGTCAATTTTAATTTAGCTTCTTCATTGTTTTTGGGTTGTTTCAATGCAAACAAATGAAATATAGAGGTGTATATCAAATAATTTTGAGTGTAAGGGTGCTAATAATTTTTCCCATGACTGTATATAGTTCATAAATCTGTGTGTCTGCATGTCTGTCAGAGAGTCTGTCCTTCAGATGATGCAGGCTGGTCAGAGAGTGGTTGATAATCCCATTTACCTCAGCGACATGGGAGCAGCTTTGACAGGAGCGGAGTCACATGAACTGCAAGATATACTGGAGGAGATCAATGTGAGTAATATGCTGCTGTGGGAGGTTCTCATTCCCTGCATGGGAGAGATTCCTGGATGATCCCAAAATAAAGATTTAGAGTCCCTGTTTGTTGCTCAGTACCATTTATTTAGTCCTTATCTTCCAAGTGTGATTTGTCAAACTAAAATGCATTTGCAAGTGGATTTTTTTTAACACATTAGTAGAAGTCTATTTACATTAGTATCTTAATTTTTCCTCCATTAAAACTGTACAAAGCACAGTCACTTCCAGGTTTCCAACCATATTATATCTGACTCTGCAGATCCCAAAGCGTCTCTACAAGGCTCTGTCACTGTTGAAGAAGGAGTACGAGCTGAGTAAACTGCAGCAGCGATTGGGTCGAGAGGTCAGAAGTCCTTGCCAAAGATGTATGGGCTTAATCCAGCCACTGCTCCATTCAACCATCAGTCATTTGTATGTCTTTCTGCTCTGCTTGCAGGTGGAAGAGAAGATCAAGCAGACCCATCGGAAATATCTGCTACAAGAGCAGCTCAAGATCATTAAGAAGGTAGTGCAGTGTGTCTCCTGTGTCTGTAATAAATGGAGCTTGAAACAGTTGAATCAAAAAGTGTGTGTGGATGCGGCTGTTTCCAGGAACTGGGTTTGGAAAAAGAAGACAAAGAAGCTATCGAGGAGAAGTTCAGAGAGAGACTCAAAGACAGAACTGTCCCTCAGCATATAATGGATGTCATCAATGAAGAACTCAACAAGCTGGGGCTACTAGACAACCATTCGTCCGAATTCAAGTTCGTGCTGTGTATTTTTTGTCTGAAAGGGTCTTTGATTTAGATTTTTGTTCTAATGATGGACAGTTTGACAGTTTTAACATATCAACTCCCAAATTCTACCAAACAGTCTGTGTTTAGTTTCCTTCTGAGAGATACTGTCACCACTTTCTCTATAACTCAATGTTACCCACATTGTGTTCTGATGAAAAAACTTAATATACACACAACTTCACAGTGTAAACATAACTATTTGGACAAAAACAATGAGGTAGCTTTAGCAATAATCTCTATGTAGCCAGGCACAAGCTTTCATGTTTGTTACCACTGTTGATTTAACAGACTGGCACTGAAGCTACCCCTCTACCATTAGAAGAAATGAGAAGGAAGGAAAAAATAAATGTAGACAATGTGTGTACAATGTGTTTTAGTGTAACGCGCAACTACCTGGACTGGCTGACTAGCATGCCCTGGGGGACCAACAGTGAAGAGAACTTATTGCTGGAGCGAGCCAAAGAAGTCCTGGAGGAAGACCATTATGGAATGGATGATGTTAAGAAGCGTATATTGGTTAGTGTGCGCACGCACACGCACACACACACACACACACACACACACACACAACTCTGCTAATGTCCTCTGTCATGGTTTAATTAGTCCTGATAAAGTTTCATAATGAAATGAAAATATTTTACATCTCACAATCTCTCACATTATCACATTCTCAAACTTACATACATGGAAGTACACTGTCAATTGTCACTGGCTGTCTGTTGGATATGTTTTTTTTTTTGTTTGTTTGTTTGTTTGTTTGTTGTTTTTTTTTGACATACAAGGCAGAAACCATTTTGAAACCAGGCGTAAAGTTAGGTATTAGCACTTTCGATCAGATCAGCAGAGACACATTGTAGCTCTCAACAAGGCCTCACACATCTAACCTTGACTTTATCTCTGTTTGTGTAGGAGTTCATCGCAGTGAGCCAGCTGCGTGGCTCCACCCAGGGGAAGATCCTGTGTTTCTACGGCCCTCCAGGCGTAGGAAAGACCTCCATTGCTCGCTCCATAGCCAGAGCCCTCAATAGACAGTACTTCAGGTTCAGTGTGGGAGGCATGACTGATGTGGCTGAGATTAAAGGACACAGGTATGGAAGGCTATGCTGACATTATTAGTGAGAGCCCTCAGTATTATGTGTATGTTGGAAAAGTCATAATAACCTTACCTGAAATGTGTTTGTGTGTGTCCAGGAGGACATATGTCGGAGCAATGCCAGGGAAGATTATTCAGTGCCTGAAGAAAACCAAGACAGAGAACCCTTTGGTGCTCATAGATGAGGTCAGTGTGGTGGTGCTGTTGAGTGCATAATAAATGTACTAATGCTGTTTCACTAGCAACTTACTGTTTTGGAAACTGAAAGTTGCTATTGCAATATTACACGTTCTTGCTATAGTTTCATCTCCTAAGCTCAGAAGAAATCATTACTTCCACATGGTTTGTTGATAGTATAGAAAATCTGACACTGCGCTACCACAATTCATAAAAAGTAGAAAGTCAATTATAGTGTAACATTTGGATGTATATGTGAGGATATATGATTACTTAAAAAAGTACAGTACAGGTAAGGCTGCTGGGATATGTGATTCATTTGCAGGTATTCCATTAACATGTCAACAGTGATTATGACCAATTCATTAAAATTGTCTGATAACACTAATTAATGTCCTCTCCAGGTGGACAAAATGGGTCGCGGTTACCAGGGCGATCCATCTTCAGCACTTCTGGAACTTCTGGATCCTGAACAGAATGCCAATTTCCTTGACCACTACTTGGATGTTCCTGTAGATCTGTCAAAGGTAAGACTGTGTGCCCTTCATGGTCATCCAGAGCTTTTATATCTTTTTTTTTTATGTTGAACTAAAATCACACAGTCAACCCTCTTAAATGACTGAAAGATGCCACTTAAAGCACAGTCATGTAAGTTGTGCCCATTTATGTCTGCCCCATTTAAGGTTTTGTTTATTTGCACGGCTAATGTGACTGAGACCATCCCAGAGCCTCTCAGAGACAGGATGGAGATGATCAATGTGTCTGGATATGTTGCCCAGGAGAAACTGGCCATTGCTGAGGTAAAACCAACAATAGCTATAAAATCAGAAACAATTAAGAATGTACTGAATTGTGTTGTCTATTAATTATGCTATTTTTTCTGTAGTAAATAATAGTAAACAACGACAAATTTATCATTGCAAATCAAAAGCTGATCATTATTGTGGTATATTTTTAACAATAGCTGATTTTATTTTCTGACAGTTACGCAATTAAGTGCTTGGTACAGTTTTGTTATTTTGCTAATATGTCATGTTTATTGTTTCTATTGTGTTTTTGCATGCGTGTGTGTGTTTAGTGTTACCTGGTCCCTCAGCTCCGCTCTCTGTGTGGTCTAACCGAAGAGAAGGCTTCTATCTCCTCTGATGCCCTCAGTCTTCTCATCAGACAATACTGCCGGGAATCTGGGGTCAGGAATCTGCAGAAACAAGTGGAAAAGGTGAAACTGTCAAGCTCAGCTGTGCCTTTGCACAAGATTGCACAAAATGCACAAGATTTTATGCTGAATGTAATGAATGTCACGCTGTGAAGGTGGGTGTGCGTGGAAGCGAGGGAGATTTAATCTCTTCCATCTGTCTGACAGGTTTTCCGCAAGGTGGCCTTGCGTATTGTCAGTGGTGAACAAACTGCAGTGACTGTTACACCTGACAACCTGCAGGATTACGTAGGGAAACCGATTTTCACAGTGGATCGAATGTATGATGTCACCCCACCAGGAGTGGTTATGGGGCTGGCATGGACTGCAATGGGTGAGACATACACACACAAGGCATTCCTGAGCCCCTAAACAAACCTTAATCTGACTCTGAAGCAGTCAGTTGTGAGGTTTTGATGTTTTAAACAAAACAAAAAAATGATCACCACCATGGTAATCCATGTACATATACAATGAAAAATATCATCAATGGAGTTTATCTCTATTGTTCACATTGTGTAGGAGGGTCAACTTTGTTCATTGAAACCTCATTGCGTCGTCCCTCTGGAGGAGCAGAAGCTAAAGAAGAGGGCTCCTTGGAAGTCACAGGTCAGTAAGGACGGTTACAATGTGAGCTTCAGCTGTCCTATATCATCAGTGGGTGTTGATTGGACCATATTAAAATATCAGTGCTTCTCCACAGGTCAGCTTGGCAGTGTAATGAAAGAAAGTGCAAAGATTGCCTCAACCTTTGCCAGAGCCTTCTTGATGAGCCAGGAACCAGACAACCATTTCCTGGTCAACTCCCACCTGCATCTGCACGTCCCTGAGGTAACTTTGGAGACATAGTACTGTGTTTACTATTGATGAATATTTTACTTACTCTTTGCTGGCTATGGATACATTTTATTTGTGTGATATTTTTATAACTCAGTTAACCTTGTGTAGATTTGCTTCCATCTGTGATTATGAAATTCTCATAAGCAATTACTCATTCGTACTTGCTTCAAGGGGGCAACTCCAAAGGATGGACCAAGTGCTGGTTGTACCATTGTCACAGCACTGTTGTCCCTGGCAACCAAGCGACCAGTGCGGCAGAATGCAGCCATGACTGGTGAGGTGTCACTGACTGGCAAAATACTGCCAGTGGGTGGAATCAAAGAGAAAACCATTGCTGTAAGTACAAGAGACACACTTACAGATTAACAAATACCTCACCTATTTTTACCATGAATTATTATTATATCATGGCAGCTTGACCAATTGGTGGTTCTGCCAGTTTGTGAAGCTACCACAAAGAGGTGACTTGTTGTGTTTTTGAAATAAATATAAAATGAAAAGATGTGAATTTAAATTTCTTGTCCTTGGACAGGCCCGTCGTGCTGGTGTGACCTGCATCATCCTGCCAGCTGAGAACAGGAAGGACTTCTCTGACCTGCCTGACTACATCACAGAAGGCCTAGAGGTCCACTTTGTAGATCATTACAGCCAAATCTACCCTGTTGTGTTTCCACAGAACCCGTCATAACCTGCTCTCAGCCACAACACTAAAATCAGAACAGAATTTACCAGGATTTCACTTCATGGCATGTCGGAACCCAGAACTCTTTATCGCTTCAACAGTTTGGCTTATGCTGTACAGTTTAGACTGCGTCCAGCTGTGGAGAAACCAGGAACACCTGGCTCAGTGATTCTTCACATGATGTAGTTACTTGTACCAGTGACTCCATGGTACTGGTGATTACCTGAATGTAGGATGAATCTAGGAGGACAGTCGTGTGATGGAGGACAATTTCACAAAAGTGAGACTGCAGCCAACTGTGCCAAAGACACGGACATACACAGTGAAGTGATGGTGACGACAGTGAAGATGGAAACTGAAGGGCTGCTGACTTTGCCAACAGGCAGCCTTTGTTCACTGCTCTTGTTGTACAAGGTTGTGAAGGATCCGTTCATAGATTTCTTATATTATTTTTATTTTTACGATAGACCAGATGTGATGAAGATGATTAAATAAATTATATAATATACACAACCTGCTGGCTGCTATCTCTGCAAATCAACTTTAGAATATTTTATTTGATCTGTAACCTCTTCTCATACCTGGATCAAGATTAGCAGAAAATAATTTAGTGCAATGCGTAAACAATATTTCTGAATACAATATCTTGGAGAATGTTTCACAGCTATTATATTTCTGTGAATTCATTTAATCTTTGCTATAATTTACATGATGCATCAATAAGAAACTCCAAAACTACAATAACAAAAATATGGTCTCAAAAATAATGATAGAACAAGTCACGGGGGAAAATCTGTCTATCATCGCATAAGGTAATGTTCAAGTCATCTCCAATGGCATTGGGCCAACTCTTTTCTCCAATCAGCGCCATTTTTAGGGAAGTGTGACGCTGTTATCGGCGATACCGATCCAACACTTATAAAAATAAAAGATAAAATATATGTATAAATATATATTCGTTTATCTTCTACCGCTTATCCATTTTTGGGTCACGAGGGGTGCTGGAGCCAATCCCAGCTCACTCTGGGTGAGGGTGACCCTGAACAGGTCCCCAGTCCAACACAGGGCCAACACACAGAGGCAGACAGAGACCAACAACCACTCACACTCACACTCAGACCTACAGACAGTTTAGAGTCACCAGTTAACCCAAACATGATGTCTTTGGACGGTGGAAGGAAACCCACACCGACTCAGCACAGAAAGGCCCCAGAAAGGAATTGAACCTGCAGCCCTCTTGGGACAACAGCGCTAACCACTACGATGCTGTGCAGCCCTAGTGTATGTTTGTATGTACACTCATGTTTGTGAGTACACATATGTTTGTATGTATGTTTATAAAATCAAAATGAAAAGTGAATGTCATTCCATTTCAAATTACAGCGTCATGATGAATACAAGACATGAGTTTACTCATTATTGTTTGATGATGAAGAACTGTCATACAAGAAAAACATCGGTGACAGAAAATGTGTTCACCAAATCTGGCAGGTTTCAGCCAGACATGAGTCATTCGCAACATTCATTTAGTTCTTTTGTAATGTTCACTCAAAATCCTGACCTAAAGCAATACACCAACAATACATATACCACACCTTCAGCCTCCTGAACATGGTGCACACAGCACTCTTCTTTTAGAATTGTTTTATCATGCATTGCTGATCCATGTAAAAAACAACATTGTTATCCCTCCTCTTCCCAGGGCCAGTGCCTCCAGTTGCAACCCTTATCTCTCACGTGGAATACACTTTCAAGGCTTTCCTCAGAAGCAGCAGCATGAAAACCCAACTGGAAAGGAGTCAGTGGGAAGAAGTGTTTCAAAGATATGCTGACAAGAAGTGAATTGATCGGTAAGTATGATGCAATACACAGAGGCTGTGTATTTATGCTTTTAGAAAAGGTTTGAAGCAATTTCCATGACTGATGGGGATATATGTGGCCAATACAGTGATATTTTTGGACTGACCAGCCCTTTCATGGCGAACGTGACAGACTGACTAACCTGCCCACTCAGTGACTGACCTGCACCCGGCAGGTAGGCAGGAAAACTGTATTGCTCCGGCGGGGAAACTTGTTTTGCAGTCAGGGCAAACCACATAAAACATCACAAGCAGCAGAAAGTGTAGAATGCGATGTAGAATCCATACAATCCATGCAGGGAAAGCTCACAGTAAGAGCCACACTAAAAAAAAAAAAAAAAAAAAAAAACAAGCTACAGATTGATAGATTAAATAAGTAATCAATCTACCGTTGTTTATCCTCAGCAATTTGTACAAAATAATGAGAGACCTCGATGCCTTCCTGAAATTCACCAGAAGAGGACGTTGCATCGCCGTGTGCAGGTCTCATCATTAGTTCAACTCTTTGCGGAGTTTTTATACAGTTTTTGGAGCAGAATTGATTGGATTGTGTGGACAGATATAATTTTTTAAAAATATATATGTAATGCTGAGATTACAAATTGCACAGAAATTTTATTTTCTGTGCAACTGATCTATGAAGTGACGATAGATAAAGCCAGCAAATAAACAAATAAACATGTTGAGGATCGAGGCTATTTAATATCTCATGGTTAAATATTGCTTGAAACACGCATCAAGCATGATTAATTTTGAAATAAAATTGTATATTTTAGTGACATAATTCAACACTGATTGAACTGTGTCTTTTTTTTTAGCAGAAGGTTGATATTGGAGAAATGTAGCCCCAATTCTAGTTGCATGAGGTCAGCCTATGTCAGGGGTTATTTTCGACTGTTGTTTGCTTTAATTCACTGATTAATGTGTTAAGGGGTTTTACAATGTACGCGATGTGACGTGCAGTCGTGTGTGTGCTAGGAGAAACAGATGTCGGTGTGTTTAAGGCTCTGATTGACTGGAGGCGGAAGTGTTGCTGCTGTCTCGCCTGACTGCGGTCCTTCGGAGCGGCAGGAGGCAGAGCCTGGGTGAGAGCAGCCGGATACCGGGCTCTGACGAAAACACCTGACCCGCCCGGTGCTGCAGGATCCGGTCCGGTCCGCCCCGCCGGGGTCAGAAGCTCGGCTGCTGATTTCTCCGCTTTTCATCGCCGTCTCAGTTTGGAGGATGCGACGGGCCCATCCATCGGACGCTTTATCCTGAAAGGATCCATCTGAGGGAGCATCGCATAAAGAAGCGGGAGGGAGACGGCGTCGTGCCGGGCAGACATCCCTGTCCGACTCTCCTCTGTCAGGTGTGAAGCCTCAGCAGCTCCTGACGTACATTTTGTTCACTGATGAGCATGTCCACGGCAGGGTTTGCGTTTTGCTTACTGTTATTGTGTATTGTGAGCTCAGCCTCTTAAGGTGGCCTGCAATATGTAGATATTCATAAATAGTCAGCCTTCTTCAGTTTTCAGGATTACAATCGCCGTGATATTAGATTATAGTAACACAGATGGAAACACATGGCTTGTTGTGTTGTAGCTTATGTCCAAATCAGCGGCAATGATTGCAATGAACCTGCAGGGCAGTAACCAGCCTTTAAAGGAAGCAAACCAGCACTTGATAAATGATGTAAGTAAAAAAAACAATGAATGCTATAATATAAACAGTATGAAGAGATAGGAGAGCAGGGCGTCAGTAAATGCTTAAATCATCATCAAAAAGAGAGAAAATGATCTGAAATATCACAGAGATCCTGCTTGGATTGCTTATATTTGAATAACCATGCTCCGTTATTAGGTAAACCTGAACCTGCAATTCGACCCAGCACCTCTTCCCTGTAAGAAGTCGGTAATTTTTATCTTTTGTTGACATTTGGAAATATTTGCTTTAACCAGGCTCATATTTAAAGATTGAACTGGAACTCCAACCAAAAAAAAAAAAACAAAACAAAACCCTGGGTCATATTCCTGTGTTTTGTTAACGCATCCATCCACACCAACCGCCTCATATGGACTTTATCGCTCTATGTACTCCAATACTGCACTTTCCCCTTTGTTCCTATCATAATTACTATGGCCACTAGATGTCAGCTAACAGTAAAGCATAACTGGGTCATAACATGCTGCTCCACAAACAACATATAAGCTTCTTTTTTACAGGAAGCCATGGTGTAAAGCCAAAACAGCAAACTTCTACTTGTCACGTCAGCATACAGTAGAGTAGACAAAACTCCTGCATGTGTGTGTTGTAAAGAGAGCTTCTTCGTCTTTTTTGTTCCTTCGCAAATAAGTAAATGTGAAAACATATTTTCTAAACAAACAGGGAACACTCACATGCAAGATAACACAGTGCAGCTTGCAACGACCTAAATGGAGAACTGTTAGCTCACGAGCTGTGAAGAAGTTGAACTGCTTGATGCATAAGTAACGTAATGGATCCATAATGTTCAATGTTGTAGTCGTCAGTGATGTGAAGGTTGTGAAGGTTTTCAGGAATTAATTGTGACACAGTTTCACACAAGGGGTCAAAGGTCAATTTCTCTGTAATGTTCTGCAGAAATACTTGGATCCATGAATCAACACTGTAATTCAGGAGTGACCATGTTTCAAATTTGGGCAGATAATGCGTAGTTCTTCGGTGCCCTCCTTGAACCTATGATCAATGTGTGGATTCTGGATTCTTGGTGCAAAAGAGTGTCTTCACATTTCTGCATTTATTTTTTATTTTCTTTACAATACATCATTCATTGGGGCATTTGTAGAATACACACAACAGTTTTCAACTATTCTATTTCCTCAAAAAAAAAATAAAATAAAAATACTAGATTGATACAATAACATTATGTATCAGAATATTAGTCATAGTCACAATATGTTATATTCAACACAGTAATATATCATAGTTGCTACATTTATGCATCAAAGAGGAGTAAAGGTAACCTGGGGCATGAAGAAGTGAGCAGCCCGGAGCCAGATGGGGGCCCCTCCTCTGACCCCCAGCTCCTCTGTCAGGGACTTCTGTCTGTCTGTGATAAAGTTGTGTCAGTGTGACGACAGCTCAACCATTCAAGAGCTTTTACTCACCAGTCAGAATGGTGACATGCTGACAGGTACTGCAGCTGCTCCCATCGTTTTTAAAAGATGGTGCCTGGTTCTACATCATCCCCTTGTGTTTGTTACGCACTCGTAATATGCTTTTCAACATAGATCTTTGCTCTACTCACAGTCTCTTAGCCTTCTAGGCTCTCTTATCTTTACTGCTGTCTTTTCCATGAAGATTTTGGCTTGTGTCAGATATCAGAAATGAAAAGGAATCAAATCTAATTGCTTCGATAGAATCATGATGTTAGTTTAAGCGGTCATCAAGTAACCATAACAACGGAACCCTTCGGTTAAAGGCGCTTTGTCAGCTTCCATTTTCAAGGGACACAAAAGAAAGGCCTTGATGCTGGGTCCTTCCTTAAATCAATGTCTCATGGCATGGACGGTTTCTACGTTGATAGTGATTCACAGACTGAGATGATTATCCAAACAATTTGTAGTGGGTTGTTTTTTTTTTTTGTTTGTTTTTTTTTTTTTAAATCACTGTTTCACTTAACTTGAGCGTGTGCTCATCAAAAGAGAAGATGCTGGCATGTGTCTGCAGGTTCTGACCTAACACAGCTCTGACTGACTGACCTGACACTATGACGGTTTTTAATCTATCTATCATACTTAATATTTTCCTGATTGTTGCTTAGCCAAGAACAGCGAGGACCAGGTTGTTGATGCAGAGTGTTGATCATGACTGTCTTGGGACTCTGCTTTATGTCACTAGGCCTCCGTGTTGGTGTGATGGCTGTGATGTTGGTGCTTCTTCTCTCCACACTGCTCCTGTCCACCCCCTCTCCCAGTGGAGCTTCTCCCTCCTGCCCCCCGAGCTGTCGCTGCTACAGCCTCACTGTGGAGTGTGGGTCCACTGGCTTGAGAGACATCCCTAAATATGTCCCTCCATCCACACAGGTAGACTTGGTGTACTAAAAGAGGACATTAACTGACGTTAGTGAGTGATTCTGGGCAAGCAAGATTCATAGATGTGTTTTAAAAAAATATTTTCTTTTTTTTTTATAAACTAGGGTTGCAAAGGGGTGGAATATTTCCAGAAAACTTCATCCCAATGAAACTCTCTGGAAATATTCCAGAATTGGGAATTGGAAATTGGAAACTTTCCATGGCAATTAAATATGAATTAACTGGAACTTGGGAGTAATTAAACCAGACGTATTATGCTTATGAATTATAAGTTGTTTTGTCATAAATTTTAATTAACACAAAATAATATAATTTCAAAAACATGGCATTTCAACAGATTTATTTGTGAGTAGAACTTTATCAAGTTTTAATTCTTTTGTCCACGTCCATCCGACATGTCGCTCTTCTGCCTTTTAATCAAATGACGACATTGAAAACTTTACCTGTTTTCCTGGCTCAGGGTAGCAACCTAACTACACTTTAAGATATAAATGCCCTGGTTTCTCATTTTAATATTTTATGTTCATCTCTTTAATGATGCTTTTCTCCAGGTTTGGATACATTAGGATAGTCAATAACTAAAAGGGCCAATGTAGAACATTGGCAGCATGGTGGTGTAATGGATAGCGCTGTTGCCCCACAATAAGAAGGTTGTGGGTTCGGTTCCCTGGCCTGGGGCCTTTCTGTGTGGAGTTTGCATGTTGTCTGTGTGGGTTTCCTCCCACTGTCCCAAGTACATCGCTTCTGCAGTTCAGTCCTTTTCCCTTTTGTTGTCAATCCAACTTTATGGAATGGACCCACCTTCATTGTCATATAAACTAAGTCTCCTACTTGTTTTGACTGGCATTTTTATGGAGCTGTTGTGTAAA
Organism: Echeneis naucrates; assembly: GCF_900963305.1. NCBI lineage: Eukaryota > Metazoa > Chordata > Actinopteri > Carangiformes > Echeneidae > Echeneis > Echeneis naucrates. The sequence continues at coordinate 14,771,063 of NC_042514.1, forward strand.
AATGTGTTTCCATGTTGAATTTCTTTCTTTGCTCTTGTTTTCTCACTCATACGATAGCACCCTTTGCACTAAGTCTTTTACACTTTGACTTAAACTGACCGAACACCTCCCTGTCTCCCTGTTGATCTTGTCATGTCATCACCCAGACAATCTTCCTCCAGGATAACGTGATTGGTCAGATCCGTCGACATGATCTCATTCTGCTGAAGCATCTACACTATTTGTATCTACAGGTAACAAACACACACATAAAGCTATACGGGCCTCCACAGCATAATTTGGGCGAAAAAATGTCACTAGATATCGATAAATAAAAACTACAGATGTACTGCAGTTTCTCAGCAATAAACTACAACAAAAATGAGCTCTTCCCTCTTCCAGAACAACACCATTTCAGCTGTGGAGCCTGGCTCTTTCCAGAACCAGGGACAGTTGTTGGAGCTAGCTTTGAATGGGAACCGAATCCACCTGGTGACAGCCGACATGTTTCAGGGACTTGAACACCTCAGAATTCTTTACCTGGCAGGAAATGACATTATTCGCTTGATGGATTACACCTTCCGTGGATTACATGTAAGGCGCCTGAGCGAAGTTATAATTTCTATCATGTTTCACTTTTATATATTTAAAGGGTAAACTGAATACAGAGCTTAGTTTGCAGTAGATTGTATGCTCCCTTCTCTCCATATTGCAGCGTCTGCAGGAGCTTCATCTGCAGCACAACAGTATAGACATGTTAGCAGATCAGGCTCTAGCTGGCTTGACTTCTCTGGCTCTGCTGGACCTGAGCAGGAACAATCTTCATACCATGGGCCCTGCATCCCTGCAACCCCTCGTCAGCCTGCAGGTGCTGCGCATCACAGGTGAGAATGGATTTATCACACTCATCAGTGTAAAAACATAAGGGATGAAATCTGTTGGTTGATCTTTCTGCTGTAAGATTTACTAAAAGAGGTGCTAATTACCATAGTAACCATCAGGTTCCATCTACAGTTGCAAAGGCATGTCAATACAGATAAAAAGCCACAACACAAATGCAAAAGCACCAAGAAAAAGCTCAAATTAAGCCAGAACAGTGAGAGGCCTGTACTCTTGGTCACTGCTACTAACTTTCACTGAAACTGTAATTTTCTATTTGAATGATGTAACTCATTCTTTTGCTCAAGGCCGTCTGTTCCTTCAAGATGGTGGAGACTCACAGACCGATCATTGACTAGAGCAGTCTGCCTCCCGAGTCCTGCCCAAGGGGACGAGAGAGGCAAGCTTGCAAATGGCTCAGGGAGTTAGGGTTTCAAGAGTTAATGAAATTGTTGAACTACCCAAGTTTAACAACAATGAATTTAGTTACGGTGGGATTTCTGCGAGCTATTTCCAGTGTCTTTTCTTGTGTGGTTCAGTAATTAAACATTTAAAGAATAGAGCTGCTATGTTAGCTTGTTTGCAGTCTGAAGTGGTTATTGAAAGACGGCGTAAGTAGATGTTTACAGTCAATAGATCGTCTTCTCTGTCAGAGAGCTGTGAATTAAGATGGTTTACTGTGTATATACAGTTTTGGTCATAAGTTTACATACACTCATTACAGGAATCAATATCATATTTATTTTGGGCTGTTAATGATTAATTTGAACCGTTCTTTTTCCAGGCTGGAATGAATATACAATTTACATCCTCAATGATTTTTAAAAACAAGCTTGAATTTATTTTGTTTTTTCTCTAATCCACACAGGCTGAAATATTATATTTCACCTAATATTTAAATAAGTGGTGCTGAAGGTTGTAGAATATCTTTTGACTTGACAAGGCCAAGCCCCGTTCACATCTCTTTAGTGATCATAATTGACTGCAGCTGGCAGTTTCTCTTTGCCAGCTTAAAAAGGGTTTGCTTGACAGCACTCATTGCCCAATACCCAGAACAGCAGGAAAGAGGTCACAGCTCACAGGGAAAGTTGTAGAGTTACACAAGTTGGGAAAAGTCTTTTGGGAGCCATTTCGGAACAGATCCAAGATCATTAGTTCAAACTACTGTATGTAAGTACAAGTTATGTGGATGCATTGCCACTTTGCCGCGGTCGGGAAGAAGACCCAGGCTGTAGCCCTCAGGTGAAAGGAATTTGGTTACGATGTTGAGGAACTTGGTGAACATGATGTACATGGCATACTCATGCTTCAAATGAATCATTTAAAAGCACAAAATGAATATGATACTCTTGCCCTTGATGAATGTATGTAAACTTCTGACCACAACTATAAATTTAAGCTGCACAACATGTATGCAAACGGGGGAAGCTGACCAACTCTTTCGCCAGCATGTGTGCGTGTGCTGAAGGTGCATGCTTTAGTCTTGCAGACAATGAGACAGTATTCATCTTGGAAGAGAGTGTTTGTTGAAGCTACTGTCAAAACACTAAAATATATTCATGTTATTCTGAGCTTATTAAAACTTGGATGTGTCATTGATATTTACAGTATCATCTGTACACATAAGTCTACTTCTATCCTGTTAACCCTGTATTTGTATTCTGCCTCTTTTTATGATTATAGGAACAAGTTTCACTGCAACTGTCACATCAGCCAAACACTGTTTTTACACTGTCGCTGCAGAGTTAGCTTTACAATAACCTGATGTATTGAACATTGCTAATTTATGGCAATCAAAATTTTCAGTTAATCACATTTCACTTGCTGCTGAAACTGAAAGCTTTTTTTTTTTTTTTTTTTTTTCCCCATTCACGATAGTACACACCTTGGTATGTTGTGATGTTTTGCCTGTTGCACTTTCCTCCTTTTGTAAATTTAAGTCTCTGTCCCCTCAATTTTTGACATTTAGTATCCATCTTTATCCTTTATCCTCTTTATAAATTTCACTTTTGGTCCCGTCTACACGAGTCAGGTACTTTATACAAAAGCTTCTTTTCATTAACCTTGTTAACTTTGACACATTGTTCTCTCTCTGGGGTGAAATACCCTCTTGGGGTCATTTCATAGTAACTGTCATTTATGTTTGAAGCATTGTACAGTATTAAGTATTCAGTGTGAAGAAAACTTACTAGAGTCAGACAGCAGACACTGAAATCATACTTTATTTCATTGGTCTCCCTTGAAAATCTGCAATTGGCAATGAAAGCATGATAAATCTCTTTAGTTTAAGCAAATCAGACCACTTGATTGAGATTTCGGTCTTAAATACTGAAAGAGTTGATGGTAAAAGTTTTCAGTTTTCTCATTAACACTCAATCTCCTAACCCACCACACGGGGCCGACTCAGATAGCAGCTATATTTCCTCGTGGCATATAAAAGTCATAATCAGGCTTACCTGGTCGATCTCACAGAAAGTTAATGCGTTGTATAACACTCAAACCTTTCAGTCTGTTTGAGCCTTGATTTCTTCCATTCATAAACCTATCAAATACATATATTCGCAACAAATAATCATTAAACACAGCATTTAGTACACTATCATGAAAACCAGTGACAGCACCTTCCTGTGAAGATGGCTGAACCTAACCTAATATCCTTCACTGTGCTGCAGACAACCCCTGGCGTTGTGACTGTGCTCTCCACTGGCTGAGGAGCTGGATCGACGAGGCAGGGCAGCGGCTGCTCAGCTCTGCAGAGCGTCGGCTCGTCTGCACTGAGCCGCCACGTCTTTCCCACCTGAGCCTGGTGGAGGTGCCCCTCAACAGCCTGGTGTGTATCCCACCACTCGTGCAGCTGGAGCCCAGAAGATTAGCTGTACGCCTAGGAGAGAGCCTCAGGGTGTCCTGCCATGCCTCTGGGTATCCTCGTCCACAGGTGGGTGTCGTTAGAGTGAACATGTTTAACTTCTGTCAGTAGCGTGAGGTGCTTATGAAAGGTCTGAGGTCCTTTAAAGTACCCAGTCGGAATTCAGTTTTAAAAATATTTAGTCGAGACTGACTTGCTGACACCAAAGAAATCACGAGATATAGTTGCATAGTTGGTAGGAACTCTACATCCATCCATCCATCCATCCATCCATCACGATATGTAGGACTACTTATTCATGCATTGTTGGCTGGGGGCAGAGCTCGTCCCAGGTGGGAACTCAGGACAGGTTAAGAAGAGAATTAGTTTGTGAAAATAAATATCCATATATTCACATACAATTCCAGCCAACCCATTCATAAGGCTTTATATATTCAACAACTTTGATCAGTACAGAACAATAATAACATGTGTAACCACCAATTATTTTGGGTCATGGTCATGTTGAGAAACCCAAAATTAGAAAAAAACCCCCAAAACAAAACGATGAATTTGAGGGTGTTTCCAAACTACTGAAATGACTTCAGAAGGCTGCCCGTTGATTCATCTCTTGTGTAGATAATTGCCTGTCTCACTCAAAGCACTCTGTTTTTAACAAACAGGAAAGATTGAGTGTCTCAGATAATAGATGTTTTGCTCCCATTTATTTCCAACAGTCAGATTTGACCTTAATCAAGTGGTTTCTCTGATTTCCCTCTCACCTATTCCCTGTTGCTCCCATATCTCTGCAAGTGCAGTCACTGAACTCAAACTTTTCTTATCAGCGTAAGCAGCGGCTGTGAGTTTGTCGTACAAATCTGTCTTTTCCTCTGTTCACTTCCTGAATACAGAGCTCACTCTGTATCTGAATGTTGCTCTGTTGTGCTTACAAACAGTTTTTTAATGTCATCATCATTGAAGTGAGCTGGGGTAAGGAGGGAGAGCTAGTTTGGAGGGTAGCAGTTTTCCCGTTCACTGCTTCTCAGCAATTTAACATACATCAGTGAGTTGTGATGATGATGAAACTACACAATAATATACTTTACATGAAGTAACGGGCAGTTTTCAGATTTATGAACCAGATGTTTAGTTCCTCAACAGGCCAATGAAATTAACTGATGTGCTCCCTCACCCAATAACTCTATTAAAAATAAACATGCAAAGTTAAAGTGGCACCTGATTTTAATTTCTTTTTTGTCTTTCATGTGTTTGCATGTCGAATATTTGCCGTCTTTTCTCAATAATTTAGATGAAACTTTATCAAGACCTTTGATCAGGAAACACAATAATTCTGCAGGTGACCTGGAGGAAGGCATCCCAGGGTAAAGTGGTGCTTTCTCCCAGAGGTCTGGTGCAGGAGCTGGGAGCTGGAGGAGGCGGAGTGGGTGTAGCAGAGGAGCCCTCTGAGGAAGGCAGGGTCAGTCTGCAGAAGACTGACGGTGAGCGCTTTGACCCAGACACTGGCAGCGGCATGCTCTTCCTCAGTAATGTGACTGTGGCTCACGCAGGGTTCTATGAGTGTGAAGCCTGGAACGCAGGGGGCGTGGCCAGGGTGACCTTTCAGCTCGCCATCAACTCATCCTCTTCCTCCTCCTCTTCATCCATCTGGTCCTCGTGGTCCCAAGTTTCCTCGCCATACTCCCCTGTCTGGCCCCGGATGAGGAACCACGGCTCTGCTTTGGGTTCAGATGTGAGCAGGGAACCCCTGTACGCTCTGGGCAGCATGGCTTTCAGCGCTCTGGGAGCAGCCACCCAGACTGCCATTGCTGTAGGCATCTCACTGTTGGCTCTGACTGCTCTGCTGCTGGTTGCCATGATCTACAGCCGACATCAACAACGAGATAAGGAAGCTGATGGAGCTGAGAAGGTGTGTGTTTGAGTAAAAGTGTTTTGTTTTTGTTTTTTTTTTGTTTGTTTTTTTTTTTCTTTTTATGAGCCACCAATAAATACTTAAGTCTGTGATGGGCAGGCTTCCAGCCTGGTGGTAATGCCAGCCACCCAGTTTTTCCTCTTCGTGGAAGCCCCTCCCTCTGCCTCTCATCGGCAGGCAAACACAATAGTGTGACTTGTGTCCCATTAAGAGCAGATATAATGTAACACGCACTCCCATTGGCCAGGGGAGAGGTTAATCTCCTGGAGACTGTTTTAAAGCTGACCTTAAACCTTGAAGGAACATTTTTAAAGACTTTAACCTCTTTGTTACAGGCACTTTAAGCAGGCCCTGCAGGCTGGATTGCCTGTTTTGAAAGGATGACCAGTGCGTAATGCAAGGTAATTTTTAACTCTTTGAACACATTTTATAAAGCGCCTGTTGTAAATAGGTCAAATTGATCAGGAAAAGTCTTTCAGCGTTAGGTAATAAGTCAATAAGGTAAGCTTTAAAACAGGGGGCAGCAGCAGGGGTTAGCTCTGTCGCCCCACAACAAGAAGGTTGCGTGTTCGGTTCCCGGCCTGGGGCCTTTCTGTGTGGAGTTTGAATGTTCTCCCATTCGCCTTATGCAGTGATTGGCAGACTTTCCCCCCTGCGGCTTGTTCTATCATTATTTTTGAGACCATATATTTGTTATTGTTGTAGTTTCTTATTGATGCATCATGTAAATTATAGCAATGATTAGATGAATTCACAGAAGTATAATTGCTGTAAAACATTCTCCAAGTTACTGTATTCAGAAATGTTTACGCATTGCACTAAATTATGGACTGTAACACGCTGACACTGACAGAGTTGAAGATGAATGAATTAAGGAAGCTTTAAAACATAGCACCAGAGGGTGATTGAACATACCTTCTGGGAAACTAACTCATCTCCTTGCTACATGGGACCAACTGCATCGAGAAGATCTGTGTGCGTGCGTGTGAGAGATGAGGGGCTTCCACAAAGAGGAAAAACTGGGATAGGCTGAAAGTCTGCCTATCATGTGTCCAAAGGATGAATGACAGGAACTGGCTTGGTCTGGATAGATGCGTACATTTAGCCGAAGTGTTGATATCCACAGGAAGATATATTTCTGCTTTCAACTGTAGATTTGTAGGCTTCTGTGCAGGTGATTGGGGTCAGTTTGTGTCATCTGCTGCATCTCTTCAGCTGATGCAAGACAACATTGTAATTACAGAAGTCAACGTTTAGATATTCCAAACATTAGTGGCTTCTGGTTATGACCAGGTGAAATAAATAAATAAATCAATCAATCAATCAATCAATCAATGCTGGAAAATGATTCGGATATACTTTTGCTGCCTGATTCAGCTTATTTTGACCAAGCTTATAAACGCAAAAGCTCACTATCAATAAGAAATAGTTATGTGCAACTCATGGCAGAAAAAATAAATCAAATTTGATTATATTACCTTAAAGAACATGCTGTTCACATGACAAATGACCAATTGTAAAAATGGAAACGGCCGGCTGGCATGGGGCTAAAAAAGCAGCAATGGCACGGGGGCTGAAAAGCTATTTGTGAAATGGTCCCAGTAGTTTTATATTGTGGGGCTAATGTGAGTTTGGAGGGTTAGCTTTCTTCTTTCATTTCAGCTAGATCATTTTTCACATTTTCTAAAGAACTTTGAATTCTTTTGAGTTTACTTATGAAACGCACGTCTTCTGCCATGAATCATAATACAATTATATAACTGATCTAAGAACATAATGAATGTCCTCTGAAGGTAATGGTGAGTTTTGCATCTCCTCCTCCTATTTAAAATCGAATAATTATAAAGATAATATGGATGTCTATTGATTTTAAACAGACAGTATGGCGAGATAACACCTTAAGATATTGTCTTAAAATCTGTATAGCAACCATTTATTAATAAAAGATCTGGGATCGACCAATTATGTAGATAAATCCCACAGGTTACAGTATGGTTCGATTGTTGTTGGTCTCTCTGTATGTGTGAAACAGACACTCCAGGATTCACATCTTAGTGCTAGTTACAGCCAGTCAGTTACTTTTCATATAGAAACAACAATCTATTGTGCAATCTTACTAACAAGTACTGATGATGTTGGTTGTTTCTCTAATTTTGCCTTCTGTCCATGTGTCAATCCTCTGGAGCTGATCACATGACCCATGGTCTGTTTGTCTGTATCCGACCTGCTAAAAGGTGGTCTGCTTATGAAAGAAGAGCTTCTGTTTCCTGTCAATATAATAGTTTCTTTGTGTGAAGAGTAAGAAAGTGTGAAATTCACTACATGTCCGTGTTATTAACTAATTTAATGGCTTGTAAATGGTAAAAATGGATTCAAGACTATTGCAAAAGTATTTACTGTGTAATTTATTTTGAAGCAGTCCATGCCTGTGTTCAGCCTTACAAAGCATTTGTCTGGTCTGCAGCTTCCATTGCACTGAAGCAAGATTTTCAAAGTTAAACAAATATGACTTGTATATAAATACTCTTAATGGATAAAAATCTTCTTACCTCCACTTTAGCGCTTCCATTGGATTCTATATTATTGCTGTGTCCTGAAAATGACAGAAGTGAATTTTAACCCGCAGGAGGAGAGCATTCTGTACGTGAACGACTACTCTGATGGCCCCACAACCTTCGCCCAGCTGGAGGAGTATCGTGATGAGCGTGGACATGAGATGTATGTCCTCAACAGGGCCAAGCCCGTGCTGCCTCCTGCTCCACCCACAGCCGTCACCACCACAAACTTGGGTTGTCCCGCTCCATCCGACACGTCCAGCCACACCCTGTCCTCGGCGCCCAGCCAGACTATGACTCCCACTCTGGCTCCAAACAAACAGCAGCAGCAGCAGGAAGGTGACATACGGACCATGAGGAGAATGGCTGGAGAGGGAGGGGAGGCTGAGCCTGTGATCACATCGGAGGCTGAGGGGATGTTTCTCAACCACACCGGCCTGTTCATGGACTCTCAGATTGCCTATGAGATTCACTGCTGAACCAGGAAGAGACAGCTTGTGTGTGTGAGTAAACTGTAACTGACAAACTCATTACTGATGAACAATTTACTTCCCACAGACTCGTCCACAAAGACAAACTTTGACCAGAGACGTTTTTTAAAATCTGGCAGATCTAAATTGAATGATGGGGCTTTTCAATGGACATTGCATGTAAGAACATCAGTGGTGATGAACATTTAAGGGCCCTATACTGAAAGACAAAGTTAAGTGGGCTCAAGTGTAAACTGAGACGCACACACCTGAACTCTCTTCTTTTACTGTCATTGCTGTACAGGACTTAACGTGTCTTCTTAACAACTAAGAGACAACTCATTGCTTATTTGTGGGGTGAGTATAATAAAAGCGAAGTCGTTAAATCTTCCACCACATGAGCGAGAAGCTTTGTGTTTTTTACCAGTTCTTTCTGTCTTTAGTTAATGAGAGGGGATTACAGTGATGGTGGGACAGCAAAAGATTTTGCTAAAACAATTATATTTGGTCGTCTGAGTCAATTTGAGTTCTCCCATCATTTGCATTATGTTTCAGTTCTTATCAAAAGCAATTTTTGTGTCAGTTCCAGTGAGATGGTTCACATGGAAGATACAAACCTCATTAAAAGTTCAAGAATATTTCATGACTTAACACTGTGGGCCTTTTCAATTTACCATTGATTTATGCGCCGACCTTCATGTCTGGTAAAGAGCTTTATGTAGTCAGGGAAAGAATCAGATCAGACACAAGAGGTTTATTTCATAGCAGTAATGAGTGTCACAGTAGTCTAGTCTGCTAGTTATAAAGGCCTGCATTAGTCTCTCAGTTTTGCTCAGAAAGAAATGGCCACACTTTGGCAATGTTCTTGGGGTGGTAAAAAGTTCTTCTGGTAACATCGACTACAGAAAGTTTAGAATTAAAATCAGGGTCAAATACAACACTGAAATTTGTTGCCTCTTGGCTCTGGTTGGGTTCAAGTGCGTGCAGCCTGGAGCCTTTGGACCAATGGATAAGTTGCTGGAAAAGCACTTCTGTTTTGTCTTGGTTGACCTGCAAGAAGTTCTGTGAAATCCAGGATTTAATATCCTAAAAAAAAAACCAAAAACTGAGTCAATCAGTCCACTGTGATCAGGAGATCTGGCTACATAGAGCTGGAGGTCATCAGGAAAGAGCTGCCATGTCTCCTGAAGACACTGGCCAGAGGTAGTACAGGTTAAAAACAGACAGTTCAAGATATCATCCTTGCAGAACCCCATGGGCAACTTTGTAATGTGAAAATTGATCATTTCTTTTAACCATTATAACCATTTTAAAACATTTCCAGATAGGCCAACATGCTCACTTAATCTGTTGGGCCACAGTATCAAAAACAGCACTGAGGTCAAGCAAAAGAACTGATAAGTTGTTGTCAAGGTTTGTTCTGCTATCATGTATTACGTTCAAAAAAAGCCTGTCTCTGTGACGTGATGTGCCCGAAAACCTCAATGAATCTATTCTAATTTTCAGTGTGAATTTAAAAAGGTATTTCACTGACTAAAAACGAATTTCCTCTAAAAATTTCAAATCGTATGTTTGAATTGTATGATGTTTCGTCTTTTGACTATCTGTGTTTATAGTCTGGTGCATGCTGAAACAACAGAGGGTTGTTGTTGCTCATGATATCAGACAGCAAATATCTGACTTTTGTACAATATTAAAAACAAGACTGACATCTTTGACTCAGTTTTTATATGAAAACAGTTTCACTGCTGCTGCGTCTTGGAAAAGAAAAATGTTGGCTATTTCATTTACCCCGTTTTTTTTTTTTTGTTTGTTTGTTTGTTTGTTTTTTTTTCCCTTCTTCTTCTTCTCCCTTCCCCCCCTAGACACCCAGAATGAAACCAGTTATGTACACAGTGCCAATGGCGCCAATTTAGTCTCACTAATGGTGGCACAAATATGACGCCTTAGTTTTGGCATGGCCTCCATTCTGATAGATGTCGGATCTCAGCGATTTGCTAGTAAGAAAGTAAGAAAGTAAAAAGTAAAAAAGTAAAAGGCCTAATAACCGCCTCCTTTTTATTTTTTTTAGCCCCTCAAAAAACAAAACTCATTGACCAAAGTCATTAATTGATGTAGTTACCTTTTACTATGATATCTGATAAAGGTTTTTTTTTTTTTTTTTTTGTGTTGAAGTGGAAAGAGGAGTGCTTCTGTATACAGCAGGGAATTCGTTAAATAAAGGCCTCCTATAATTTAGCCTTCCTTCTAATAAAGGCCTAATACAATCTGCAGTTGCATAAATAAAAGCCTCTGGCCACTAGGTAATATGGTACTCAAACTTAATTCCATATATTTTGTTAACTTCATAAATTTCCTAAACAGCTTACCATATATATATATATATATATATATATATATACACACACACACACACACACACACACACACACGTACGTGTGCAAAACTGAGCTGTAGGGAGGAGTAGATCTGTGGCTCAGTGCCTGGAGCAGGGTTTAACTAGGATAGCTGCTTCATGGGAGGAACTGGCAGGACAGAGGCACATTTAGTGAATGAATGAATTGTAGGGATGATAAAGTGAAATGTGCTTTTCTTTATTTATTTGATGGCATAAGAGCTACGGATTGTGACCAAACACTAATCCATGTCCTGAAAAGCCTCCCACTCTTGGATAATCATTAAAACTGTGAGCCTGATGCTCATATCACCCCATGATTCACTGTTCATATTTATCTTCCTCCCTCCTGGTCCAACCCCTAACCTTGACTTCATGTTGGGACTTTTGTTTGTGTGCTTACTGTAATTGTGTTGTTGCTGTTGTTGTGATCAAATGTACATCATCTGTGTAGGAACAGATCCTACTATGTGTCCATATGGTTAGAATTGAAACAGATTTCATTTATTTACAGCCGCTATTCATCTTTAGAAATAATAAAGTCAGTCTTACTCCAGAGTGACAAAAGCGCCGTTTTGTTGGGGCCTGATAGAGAATTGGTGATTGGCTATTCAAAATTGACTAAACTGTTAATATAAAACAACCAGTCCAACCCTAACGCTCTTAAAGGAAGTTTTTCCTTTTCACTGTTGCCAAATGCCTGCTCATGGGGGGGTCCTGTTGGGTCTCTAAAGTGCTAAAATCATAAAGATGTATCTGTTATGATTTGGCGCTGAAAAAAGAAAAACAATCAACATCGATTCTTGGTGTGGTTAACCAACAAACACACACAACAGAGAAACAGAGGTTAACAGTCCAGTTCTTATCTGCGACGTTGGCCCAGTGAATCGTTGCTTGACATTACATCAAGGCTGCTGGCGTTCAGCTTGTCCGCTCTTAGACATCGTAAGTAGGACCTCGCATTGCTACCATGGGAAGAGGGAAGAATTGCAAAGGAGGTTTGGGCCAACGTCAGAGTCAGAGATGAGAGCAAGAGGAGAAACGCACAGTTTTTGTAGACCGTATGGTGACCAATAGCTGTCTGGAGGCTGAGGCCCTCCTGTGTCTGTGGAAAGAAGGAGCATGTTGTGTTGTCCCTTTGTTGAATGGGCTGTGGGCCAACAATGTGAAATTACCTTTATTTTTTTTATTTTTTTTTCCTCCGTTACACATGCTGGTCATGGTAATGTGGCGGGTTTTTTTGAACGTAACCTCCAGGACAGAGGAAGTCAGCACCATGACACAGACATCATGATGTTTACACCCTCCCAGGTCCACAGAGGTGCGGGGGCCTGTTTTTGCCGCTGGCAGCCTTAATTTACATTTTGAAAGCACCAGCTTCAAAGATTCCTTAGATACACAAAGAAACCAGCTCCAACAATCCCTGCCGAGGCTGTTTTTGGACATTGGCCATGTCGGAGGTCTGTGCTCGGAGTGCCTAACCCTCATCTAACCCTCCCAGTTATTTGTATGTGTAGTACTGGGAATTGGTGAGTTTGGTAGCGATGATGAAATTGTGATTTGAGTGGATATTTCAAAATAAACTGTTCTGGTCTGGTTAAAGTCTGTGTTTGTTCTTCTGTAGCTTTATGCCTCACCTCTCCTGTCCCTTGCCATCAGCTCGCCTCCCACTCTTATCTGCTAACCTGTCTGTGTTTATATAAGATCCCTGGGTCATCAGCTTGCACTGTCACGCTCTTCTGCACCATGAAGAGTTTACCCGTCCTGGTGCTGCTGTCCTCAGCAGTGCTGCTTTGCAGCGCTGCTCCAGCTTTGGAGGAAGTAAAGTGCCGTGCGGACAACAATGATGCAGCATCACGCCATGCAATGCATCACATCAACGAGCATCATCAGCATGGCTACAAGTTCAAGCTCGATGCAGTTCAGGACATCAAAGTGGACTTGGTACAGAACCAGAAACAAAACCATGCTGACATAAGTATTGTCTTTTGGGCTGTTGGGTTTTACGTCCCTATGAATCTCTTCTGCTGTCAGACAAATCTTTAACCTTTACATATTTTAACCAAATTTCTGTTGTTTATTGTTTTTACCACTGAATGGAACTATTCTTGTCTTTTTTATATTCATCTTTCCTTTTTAACTTAAGTGGATGGCATAACGAAAATGTGAGCTGTTGTTGGTTCTGTGTAGAGTCTGTGTGTGTGTGTGTTCATTTTAAATCTAGAGGAACAACTAATGCATCTTTTTTTGTGCACTTAAAACTTCATTGTATGCCAGTCGTTATGATTTCGACTCAAGCTCTTTCCTCTCTGTTGTTTCAAGCATGAAGAAAACTGTGCTATTGAGTTGCACTTGGATCTTCTGGAGACAGTATGCCATGTTGTCAACCCCAAACATTTTGAGGACTGTGAGGCCCGTCAAGAGACTGATCAGGTAAATGTTGAACCACGATTTTTACGCGTCTGTGTCAGTGACAGAGAACTGCCTCACAAACATTTGTGGACCTTATCTCACTACACATACATGAATTCAACCAAACCCAAAAGTTTATAAGGAGGTTAGGTTATTGTGATAATGGTTGGCAAAGAGATTGATTCTAGTTTAATCCGGCTTCCCTTCATCAGCACTGCCTCACATGAATCTACACGCTGAAGGCAGAGTCACTGACAGTGATGTTTCTGTAAAGGAAAGCTGATGTATCTGCAGGTATTGCCTTTGCATCTGTACAGGAGGTGATAGCCAACTGCACCGTTTTGATGACTGTAACAACGAGCGGCACCACTGTTGACAGATATGACTGCAATACGAGACAAGGTGGGCTTCTCTTCTGTTGTGTGACAAGTTTCCGTGTGCAGCTGACAAAGACAAGCACAATGTGGCCAGGCAACACGGGGGTTATTTTTCTATCCAGCTGCTGATTTCACTTTCATTTGTCATGTTGATATGTTGCCACGACATAAATCTGACATTCAGTCAAAATGTTTTATTAGAAAATTTTATTTATCAACATTTTGATTTGAGCAGTCTCTATCATCACACATCTATCGGGCAACATCTATGAAGACATACAGTGGCATAGTGGTTAGCAGTGTTGCCCCTCAATAAGCCGGTCGTGGGTTCAGTTCCTTTCTGGGGCTTTTTTGTAGAGTCTGTAGGTCTGCTGCCTGTGTGGGTTTCCTCCCACCATCCAAAGACATCATATTTGGGTTAATCGGTGACTCTAAATTGTCCGTAGGTGAGAGCGGTTGTTGGTCTCTGTCTGTCTCTGTGTGTTGACCCTGCGATTGACAGGCGATCTGTCCAGGGTGACCCCACGCTCACCCAGTGTGAGCTGGGATTGGCTCCAGCACCCACCGTGACCGGGCAAGTGGTAGAAGGTGATTGAATGGTTTAAGCAGCAAATTATATTAGTAAAAATTGAATTTGATGATTTCATGAGTACACTTACTGCCAAAACTCACTGAGGCCTTTAAATCAGATCTTTTTTATTGTCTGGTTAACTTAATAGCTAGCCTTAAAGTAAAATGCTTTAAATGTGTCCAGGCTTTTCACCTGTTGTAAATATATTGTGGTAAAGGTTGTCTCAGTGTTGAACAGACACTGTGAAATACTGTATTTGATAATGAATAGGGGAAAAGATGATGATCTGGATTCATAAATTCGTCAAAGTTCACTCATTAAAATACTTCTGTGTGCAGCGAAAAGACACCTGATGGTCAGAATCTGCCCCGATTGCCCCGTGCTGATCTCACTCAATGACCCTGAAGGTCTCAAAGCTGTGCATGACGCTGTTGAGAAATTCCACGAGCAGGACACCAGCGAGCGTTACTACATCCTGCAGGAAGTAGCACGGATCAAATCTGGGGTACAGAGGATCCACACATAACTCATGCCTCAGAGTTTCCTCTTCCAAACCATAGTCAAAGACTGCACGAAAGTCTGTATCCTTCTTCTTTTTTTTTTTTTTAAGTCATCTACGTGTGTGTGTGTGTGTGTGTGTGTGTGTCAGTAATATCAGGGTGTATACACACAGCACACATTTCTAACCCATCTGCTTTTATTCTGCACACCCCCCTTTCTGATCTCTCAGTGGATGATGATGGGAGGGATGGCCTACTACCCTCACTTTGTCCTTGTGGAGACTGACTGCTCGAAGCAATCCAAAATTGTCCCTTCAGCATGCAAGCCCCTCTGCCCTGACAGAGCAGTAAGTACCAGCTTTAGAAAGAGTCAGTCACACTGCGACTGAATTTTAAAGAGTGTATCTATAAGCAGATTTTGGCTTGAGTGATGAGTAACTTAGTTATCACTTGGCTATCTTGTCTCACCATTACTTCCTGCTGTGAGAGCTTCCCTCCTCTCCGTGGGCCTCAGTCCCAACCGTTCATCACAATGGTTACAGGTACAGAACAGAACAGTTAAACTCGTTTTTGGAGAAAATAGACACCCTGTGGTGCAAATGAAAGGTGGCAATGTTAGTCATATCTCATCAAATACCTTTCAAGCTTCAAGAAAGCACATTTCTCTCCTCAATGACCAGAATGAAACTGACTCCAAAACAGACTGAATGTCCACTGAACTTCTGCTTCATGGTGGTTTTCATGGCAACTAGCAGCAGCGCATGCTGCCAAAATCCAAGCATCATCTGCTGGGGCAGGAAACTGCAAAGCCAGCTGTCCCCAAGTCATAACCCGGTTTGGTAGTGAATTATATATAACTTACCAATTAAAGGTTCATTCTGGATTAAAGTCTGCGCTCCACACATGCCCCTCTGCCTCACTCAGTTTTCAATTAACCAGGAGTTTGGTGAACTGCCAAGATTGAGACGCTGCAGCAGCCAACTGACTCTTTCTTTTCAGCAGTTTTGATAACGACAACCGTTTTAGACTTTGTTTTGTCCTCCTTCAAAATGAATCTTCAGAGGCCACAGCTCCATTTAAAATGCCTACAGAATGCAAACATGAGTTAGATGTATTCATTGTGCATGACTTAGCATACCGGATGAGTGATGTCATTACTGCAAAAGGGAAACAAACAAAACAAACAATTCAACAGGATTCAACAATCTGCGCCGGACACAGCAGGTTTAGAAGATTGTTTTGGGTTTGAATAAGGTTTGTTGAGTAGTGGTTAACTGTTATTTATGTAGCTTGCTTTTTCTTTTAAATGACATGTTAAAATAAAATTGTTTATTTGAATGGTTCTGCACAACCTAATTGGATACCTAACAGTGTAAAAACGAGAAATGACTGTAAAGGCAGCACTAATTCCTACAAGTTTTTGAGCTTATATTTCTTATTTCTATTTTTTTTTTTTAATGCATTATGAATTTATTGTTTGACTTCATCCCCCATATTCCTTCATCTGTATAAATTCTTGTCATGAGCTGACATTTATACAAGGCCAGAGATTTATAGAGTGAACAAATAGCTGCTGTCAGAATCATTGGCTTCCTGAAACATCTGACATGAGCCACAGTGTGAGGAACAGAGATGAACAAAGACCTGTTTAAATTTACACCAGGCTAGATCAACGTCTTTAATGTTTAAGACTGATGACTGAAATCTAAATTAAAATTAAATTCATATTGAATTTCAGTGAAAGATGAATGACTGTCTGAAAGTCAATTGATTCAATTCATATCTGGTATTAACTCCATAGTTGGTTATAAGTTCCGAAAAGGTTTTATCCTTCAATGTCGAATTGTGAAGTCTGTTTTACTCGACATTGTGGTACAGTCAGGTGACAAGAGGCTTGTTGTGGTTTTTGCAGATCCCTACAAGTGTCCTGAATCAGAGCTAAACAGCACCATACTTGATGACTGTGTTAGTGTAACACTGAATATTTAGCAGTTTCGTTTTCTGCTTTGCTCTCATGTTTCTATGCTCTCTCTCTACAGCATCATGCTTACTGCCGCTCATCCGCTATAGAAGAACTTGGGCTTAATTCTGTTGACTGTGAATACTACTCCCCAGTGGTGAGCCCAGACACTTCATGTTCACTGCTCAATACTGAGGTTTTATTGAGTTACACTTCGTCTATCTCACCTCTTATCTCTTCTGAACAGAACACTACTGCTCTTGGTCCTGGTGAGCAGGAGCTCATCTGTGAGCCCCATTTTACCCCCCCTTTCAACCTTGGTCCTCAAAGGCTTCCTGGTAGTGCAGGACCCCCACCACATGCCCACGGTCACGGCCCCCCCCCACATGGCCACGGTCACGGTCCCCCCCCCCATCCTGGTACTGGAGGACCCCCACCACATGGCCACGGTCACGGTCCCCCCCCACATGCCCACGGTCACGGTCCCCCCCCTCATGCTGGTAGTGGAGGACCCCCACCACATGCCCACGGTCACGGTCCCCCCCCCCATGCTGGTAGTGGAGGACCCCCACCACATGGCCACGGCCACGGTCCCCCCCCCCATGCCCACGGTCACAGTCACGGTCACGGTCCCCCCCCCCATGCCCACGGTCACGGACCCCCACCACATGCTGGTAGTGGAGGACCCCCTCCCACCACCGGGATTGAAGGCTCTTCCCAAGAAAGGGTGCTATTCTTGCCCCCCCCATTCTTCCCGCCCCACCATTGCCAGAGGTTGCAGACTGATCCTGACCCAGCCATCCACCCAATCTGCTCGTGGCCTCATCCTGAACCCCCACTGACACCAAGGCAGTCCTGAGATAAGAAAACAGTCAATTCAAAGGAACGTGCTTTGTTCAGAAAACATTCAAACCTAACACACGTAAACTTTTCAATCCTGACACAAACGTAAAATAAATTGTAATGGTGTCGGCGTTTGTCATGTAACTTTCCTTCACTGATCTGCCACATGCAGAAAACCTGACCTAAAGTCCTAAAAGCATTCTGGCTGCACAAAGGCAGGAATTACAGACTGTAAACCCCATTTGAATAGTATTCAACAAGAAGACGTTATATAACTTCAGCAAAATTGAACAGCACTAAACAGACATTTTAAAGACCTACTTTTGATGAATCAAGCTTTTGTTCACTGGTCTATCACACAAGACATACAGTTCGAGTGAAATAATCAGTCAACACCTTGATAGAATATTTCCACCATGGAACGACAGCACCAATGACTAGTTCATTCAGGCAGACGTAAACGGCCAGCCAGCAACCCCCTACAGTTGCAGCAACCACTGCCAGAAAAATCTGATGAAACAAAGCATGTGGATACTTTGTAATGACCAAACACCAAACAAAGTGCATATAAATTTTATTGAAACATACCTGAAAAACAACAAACAACATTGACACTTCTAGATGACAAAAATATAAAGTAATTTTGAAGACATCAATACACTCTCCATGATCACTGGAATCTGCTGTAGAGTTTTGATAGCATTCACTTGACGCACGCATAGGATCGGAGGACATGAAGCAAATGGTGAGCTTTGGATGGGTTTTTCCTACTTAATCAGAAATTAATGCTTTTTTTGTCCTCGAGTCTTAAAGTTTGTGCTTCATGCTGAGAAATAAGCAGAAGGTACAGGAGGTTTTGTTCGCTGAGGCAATTCTGGAAAAAAAAAAAGAAGAAGAAATGAGATGAGACATTATCATTGGTCAAAGACATTATTGCCTTCAATAATACACTTAGTTTCCATAAAGACTACACAGCAAACTTAAAGACTGTTGAGTGTGATGAGTGTCTAAGAAAGAGGCAGGTTTCACTGAAGCTTTTGTGTCCCAGGACACTTACAGACACTTGTCAACCTGCCTTAGTCTGCTGGACACTCCCTCATTATAAGTGGGAAACAATTCTAAAATTCACCCTTCATAGCCAACCTTTCCCAAACCAATGAGCAATTTTACCTCTATGGAGCAGATGAGATGACAGACCGTAGATTGGGATGCTGTCGTCTCTCTTCTCAAAGTACTTAGAGTCCAGACCTGCATAGTCTTCACTGAAGATGAGAACAAAAAAATAAGATGTACGATTTTCCTTTAAAGGTCCCACATTATAATTATCCAATGTTTAATTTGAAGCGTTCATATCTATAAAACCAACAATAAATCTCCGTTACAAAAGCTTTCTTAGTGTTTAATATCTTCTCTCTAAAGTTGAATGATTAAATAAAAAACACATCAGATTTCAGATATAAAGTCAGGGAAACAAAACCCTTCATGTTCAGATGGGAGGGCATTGCTGCTTGTTTAGGGCGCAGCTTCTGAATAAAGGCTGTGTACATTTCTCTGTGTATGAGAGTTTAGACACTTTCACGGTGTAGTGAATGTAGACCCACTAAAATTAACTATATAAATTATTATATCTTCAAACAATTAGGATCCATTTTGGAACAATAATATGTAAAAATCATCAGATGTTGCAGTCGCACATTATTAGATTGAATACATTCTATATTCCAGTGTGTACTGTTTCAAAAACTGAGATAAGAAAACTCACGTTTGTCTGTTGGCTGCTTGCCCCCGCTGATCAGCAGGAGTGACAGCAGTTGTGGTGGGAGACACAACAGGTTTCCCTGTCTGAGGATAAAACTGTGCCTGGAAAACAGAGTCAGTAAGTTGAGGGCAGTTGTATTTGGTGTGGAAACAGTTATGTTACTGACACAGTCTGAAGTGAGACGTCCTACCCGTAGTCCTGTTGCTGTGGATAGAACTGAAGGAATCTCCAAAGACTCAGTGGATTGTGGGTTTCTGGACAATTGCTTTTCATTCAGCTGCTTGTTCAGCCAATTTATTACTGTGTTAAAACAGAAACATAGCAGTATGAGAGTGACATTAACAATTGGCATATCTTTAGAACAGTCTGTTATCAGGTTAACCTCTTAAAATGGTGCTACCTTTCCCGTGACAATTGTTTTAATGCGTTGCAAAACCTTCATCCAAATTCGATATTTCTGACCTTGAAATGGTTTTAATTGGGTATACTTCTGCTAACCAGACAAGCCGAGGTGTGGAGGACAACTCTAATGTTGCTAATTCTTTTAGCCCAACACCTAGATGCCCCCAAAACTCACATCAAGCTTATTTTGTTGATTTCTCATCTGCTTTTAACACCATCCAGCCGTAGCTCCATCAGAAACTCCTGACACATTTTAATTCCAACATAAATCTAGTCGGCTTATTAATGGATTTTTATAGGTAACAAACATATTCAATCCGTAAGAGAACAGTGCATGTGAATAACAATTCTAAGCATACAGATGAACTGAGCTGGTGAGTCCTTCACTGAGGCAGAGCATCGCCAGAGGGTGCCACATGTGTTCTAATCTTTGCCCTGGATAAAATTTATTTCTAAATTATGAATTGAGAACAAGTGAGGAAAAAAAACCTTCATCATTTCACTTTAAAACTGAAAGCAATAAGACAAGTGTCCTCACCATTCTCATTTGTTTTTAACACTTCTTTGCTTTCATTTAGCTTCTGGACAGTCAGCTCCAACTGCTCCTTTAATTTTGATACCTGTAAAATACAAATATTATTGTGTCAGTTTCACATTAAAACAATTGATCAGGAGATTTTATGAGTCGAGATCAGCAAGGACCTGCGGTGTCTGCAGTTTCCATGATGAACACATACCTGCTCATCCTTAGTACTGAGCTGCTGCTGAGTGCTTTGTAGATCATTTTTAACACTCTGCAGTTTTTCTGTTGTCTCCTGGAGGATCTTCTCCTGTGACACAGTCACCGTGTTTTTTACTTTTATTTTTCCAACAAGGCCTCGAACTTCTCCCTGCAGCTTCTTAATGATACCATTAGCCTGGATCAAAAAGTAAGAACATAAAAGGAAGTAAGAAACTGCACCCGTGCAAGTTTACACATAAGGAACATCCCAAATGATCAACAGTGGAATTAGCACCTCTTGAGTTCCAACTCAACTCCATTTGTGTGAAATAAACAAGATACGGTGAAAGCTTACAGCATCTAAAGAACCTCGAAAAAGTAGGATCTCGCTCCTGAGTAACAGCAACAATTAATCAATGACTTAATTGACGGCAATCAAACGCTGTGCGGCCTGATGCTTGTATTTATTTACACTCATTTGTTCACTTTTGCAGATAGATGAGCAGCGTGCAGCTTTACCTTAATCAGCTCCTCTGACAATGATTTCACTGTTGCTTCAAGTTTTCTAATCTGCAGTTCTTTACTCCCAGCATTTTCTTCCACTGACTCCTAATCAGCATAACACGCACACAAAATCAAAAGAAGGAAAGAAAATACAATTAAAGAATGCATCTGCCCAAAACATCAATGTGCTATTTAGGCACTAGCTCATAACAGACCATGGAACAGACTTGTATCACAGACGAGGTGCATTGTGTGATATAAGTCTGTTCCACTAACTCAAGAGAGCTATTGCTTTCATGAAATGGTTAGGAAGTATGAAAAACATAAAATAACTAAAGAATAATTAGTAATAGACAATTTTTTTTAGTCAGTACCCATTTTTCACAAAAAAAAAAAAAAGTCTGTGAAACATAATTTGACATCATAGCTGTAGGTTGTGCTCATTATATAACACCTATCAACCAATCAGATTTGAGCTACCCTTTATAACATGTTTTTGTCACAAAGACTACGAATGAATTTTAGAAAGAAATTCGAAAAACACCAAGTCTTCAACCACATTTCAATATTATTATTACTTTAGTAATTTCCCCAAAACCTTTCATCTCAATACACTGTTGCTGCACTAAAGGTTAAGAAAAGGTCAAAGGACAGACCCTCCCCATGGGAGCACAACCTTTCCTATAAAAACATGCATACCGCAATTATTGAAACAGGCACGCCAATTGTGATGAATGATCATTTCACTTGGAATGATTGTTTCTGTATTTCATTTTGAATAGAAAAATGTTTGTGATTGTGATTGTGACCTTACTGTGATGGGGGCTCTTTGCAGCTATCTATAGCTTAAGGGTGATAAATGAGCAACTATGCACATACAATACGGTGGGATATTGTATGCAAGCTGCTGACTCTACATATCCAGTCACATCTCTTACTTTCTGCTGCTGAGTTGCCTCCAGTGCCTCCTTTGTGTGGCGCATCAGCTGATCCTTATCTTTGATCTCCTGTTCCAAAACAGCTACTCTCATTTGTAGCTGGCTCACCAAACGCTCCTTCTCATGGACTTCAGTGTCCAGAGTACTGTTCTCCCTCCTAAGAGACACCACCTGCTGCTTTGAATGCTGGCAATCCTACACATGTAATAGACATGACAGGAAGGAAATACCAGTGAAATTGGGCAGGAGGGAGGGGGGGTTAAAAAATAAAAAGTATTTAAATACGACAGTCACAAAAAACAAACAAGCAGGTTTTTCTTGTGAAGAGCAAACTCAAAAAGATTAAACTGAATCTCCTTTCACTAACTGCTTGTTTTAAAGGATGTCATGCCACTAACTGAGTGATTCACCTACTTTTTCAAATCAACACTGAGACCATTTGAATAAAGTTAGGATGCTGGTGTAACAGAATCAGTATGGAAAACGAAACTGAATAAGCCCCTGCATCCTGTCCCATCATGCTGATACTCCCTTTTACTCAGATGTCAATCAGATTCTTTGACTATCTCTTGATATGCAGAGCTACAAGTAATTAGAGCCAAGTCAGCCTGCTCTTCCACTTACCTCCTCTGCTGCCACTAGTTTCATCTTCAGGTCTCTGATAACTGACTCATTCTTATACTTCCTCTCTGTCAGCTCTCTGCAGGAGGCTTCCAGCCCGGTCAGCCTGCTTTGAAGTTCCTGGCTGCTCTTCTTGTGAGCAGTCTCCAGGTCCTGACGGAGCTGTTCAGTCTGCTGCTGCAGTCTACTTTGTAACTGGAAAATATCGTAAAGACAAACCAAATAATTATCTCCAACAACTCCTAGACAAAACTCACTGCCTTTTATTCACTATGCTCCAAATAACTGACTGCTTCCTCAACGAATCCATTTCATCTATTTTTTTCCCCATCTTCTTCCTCTGCTTCTTGGAAAATTTTATAACTGAACTTTTGTTCAACTGAAGTTCAACTTTTATAACAGAATCACTAGTATTAGGTGTGGTATCTTATGGGTTTTGAAAAATGTGGATTTGAACAACACATTATACAATGCAGAATGGAAAAATGAGTGCTAATCTCACCTCCATAGTCTTCTCTCTCTCTGACTGCAGTTCCGAAGAATGACGGCTGGACAGAGAACTGGTTTGAGTCGTCCACTCTGAACGCAGTTTGTCCAACTCTTTTGTCTTCTCAGACAGTGTCTATGAGACAAAGAGACATAAATTACCAAACAGAGAGCCACAGTTTTTCTTTTACCACTTAATGCTAAGTTATTGTTATTGTCTTGATAGCAAAAGTGCTGAACTATCTAAATACATTGCAGTATTTACAAGATGATTTCATTTATCCATTTCATTTTTCATTTCACCAACCTGGCCCAATGTAAAAAAACTAACCCACACCCCTTAAATCATGAATTCGCTGATTAACCACATTTTCAGGTCACTCTCTCTAGACACACCCAGCCCTGATTTCTGCCAGACCTGTAGAACCAAGAAATAATTGAATTGTCTTAATACACAAAGTAGGCTATAAGATCTCAAAAAGCTACACATCATGCTACAATCTAAAGAAAATCCAACAATAAATGAGTAATAAAGTTATTGACATCCATCAGTCCGGAAAGGGTTACAGAGCCATTTCTAAGGCTTTGGGACTCCAGTGAACCAGAGTGATGAGGCAAAAGGTTGACTTTTTGGAAGGCATGCATTATTTTAAAACTCACAGCATTTAATAAAAAAAAACAACAACAACAAAAAAAAAACCCAAAACAAAACAACCATCAAATCAACAGTAAAACATGGTGGTGGTAATGTGACCACACAACTTGCTGTTATTGATGGAACCATTAATTCTGCTGTCTACCAGAAAATACTGAAGGAAAAAATGTCCAGCCATCAGTTCAGAACCTGAAGCTCAAGCGCACTTGCATGCCACAACCAATTATGTTAAGATGGCAATTACACTGACATAGATTTTGGTAAATTATTCTTTAGGGTTAGGCAAGTCATTTCTGCCTGCTGCACCTCTGCTGGTGCCTAACGAACTAGCTGCGAAACACCATCCTTCGCTGGTGTTTCACCCCGTTAGCCACCAGAACACTTCGGGATGGAGGGGCAGCAGTCAGGGAGACGTCCCTGACCACTGCCCCTATAATAGTTCATCAACCACCATGTTAAAAGACAAAGCGAACCTGTTGAGCATAATTCAGCTGCCTGGATAAATCGTCTTCAGTCTTCTTAAGCTTCATCTCTAGGGCCTGCTTCTCTGCCTGAAAGGTGACATGTCCATAAAAACACCACTTAATGAGAAGGAAGACTAATTATAACTCCACATGTGGAAAAATATAATAAAAACCCAAAACAAAACACTTTATACCACAAATAATGACAGCAAGGATTTCCATTAATGATGTCAACAGTAAAGCCATATGCTTTACTGTGAGCATTGTTGGCCATTGTCTCCTGACAAACCCCTTATGATGACGTATTACGATGAATGAGCAAACCTTCAGGGATGAGAGACACACAGCCAGGTAGTCTTTAATGTGTTTGTCTGACCCCTGTGTGAGTCGTAGAGACAAGTGATTCAGGTGTTTGAATGCATTTGTCTCCACAACACTGAAGTTTGCAGGGCCTTCAAGCGTTGGAGCCTGGCATGTCAAGTGTAGAAGAAACCTGATGAAAAAGATAATGAATTAATGTTCAAGGATCCAAATGAAGTGATCTCAGCATCACATGGGATTCTCATGTTCACAACTTTGTCAATATGAAGACATTTGAGAATTATTGAGACTGTTAAAAATCACCATATAATGTAAATCTGAATTTCTTTAGTTGAGCAATGTTTAGTTATGTTGTGGACTGCCTTTGTTTGTACCTTGGATTGTCTGAGTCCTGCTCAGAATAGCACAGATTAAGCAGGTCAATGAACTTCTGAGGAAATGATGCAAAGTCTATGAGCAGCCCCTGCTGGACTTTCAAACTGCTCAAAAAAAAAAAAAAAAAAAAAAAGACAAAGATTAACAGAAATAGTAAGCAAGGGTTAGAGAAAGCTAATTTACAACATCCTAAATTCAAACAGTAAGCATTGTAACTAGGACTGTGTGATATGGCCAAAATATTGTCAGTCAGTATTGATCATAGCTGCCTGTGGGGAATGTCATGTGGCACGGTGAAGTTTTTGATGAGCCAGGGATAGAGCAAGCAAGCAAGGGCTGGGTATCGCCACTGATCTAAATTGACCCAAGATGCCATCATAATGCAATTCACCATCTGATTCAATTTTGATTCAGTTCATTGACTTTGACATCAGTTCTGCTAGATATGCATGCGACTGTTAAATGCTGTAAACTGGTCACTGGTTAAAAGTGTTTACATTATGAATGAACCCAAAGCTGAATTAATGCACCTCTTAATTTAACGTGGCCAACTGCTTAGACCTACGTCTTGAGTAATGGGTCGGTCAGGGATGTGTGTTTCTAACTACATGATTTAATAACACATCTGCCTCTAGACCTTTGCCTTCTGTGAAGCTTAGTCTACCATGTTGTTGTCTTAAACAAAGAAAGCTTGTCACACTAGACTAGCAGGGTGGCAGTCTCACATATCCACATTAATTGTCACTATGCGGACTATAATGGTTTATATTGAAAAACTTAAAAGATAGAAGAGAATTCCAACCATCCATTATCTATACTGCTTTTCAATCAGGAATACATGCAATCATTAGGCTTTTTCAATAATAATAATTTCTAATCTCTGCTGTTGATGAAGGGACATACACAGATTTCATATCTTATCTCCAGCCCTTAATCACACTGACACTTACCTTTGGAAATCTTCTTCTGATATTGACAGATTGAAGAGAAAATAAGGATCCAGATCATCTGTTAGTCTAACTAGAAGATCCTAAAACAAAGAAAAAATAATCATTAGTCACTATGAAGAAAGAGTGTCTTTAAATCTGTGGCTAGTGGCAAAACTCAGTTTGAAATTTGAACCTAATGTAAAATGTTGAGTAAGAGGTTTTTACCCTTAATCATCATGCACTGCTATCTGTCTAACTGACTACAACATGGCATTTCCACTTATTTAGATCAGTGGCTATATATAAATGGATGCTGTAAAAGTTCCAAAAAGTGAAGCCAAAACATCTTGGGACATCAAATGTGATTGTTCAATACAGGAAGAGAGCATCTGTCATTGCAGGTATTTCTCATAAACTAATATATATTATTACATTAATGTTTCCAATAGTTTCTTATTTATCATTAACTATTGCATTAATTATAACTTTATTAGTTATTTGATGCGATAAAAAGCCTGTTCATTAGTTAATGGAGAAAGTAAGAAATTCCACAGGTTGAAGGGACGATCCCTCTATGGATAAGATCGATTAACCCTCTTTGTTGAGTGCCTAAATGAGGTGCTTCTATCACTACAAATTATGTTGTGCATAAGGAGTTTGTGTTTAATGTTCTGTCTTTCAAAAGAGTCAGCCCCAAAAGTTTTCATAGGAAAGTGAACTCAGACATATACATACACACAAACAGGGATGCTGGGCGATGCCACCTTTCCCTCTCTATGTGCCCACTTTAGATTCATCTTTATCCAACATGTATATCGTAAATACAATTCACTTGGTTAATGTTCACATAACACTTCAACCAATAAAGTCAAATTTATAATGATTACATTTTCATTTCATGGTTTTGGAATATAAGATATACTATAAGATAAATTTAAGATATATTCAATGATCAGAAGGGAGAAGATCAGAGGGAAATTCAACACCGAAGGACACCAATCCGTCGGCCCAACTCACCCTTTTGTGCACTGGACTTGTTGTCAGCTGAAGCTCAATGTTGACACGAAGATTTGCTTTCCTGCAAAATTAAGTGATCAAACAATGTGGCTTAAAATAATTTGCATGACATTTCATCATGAGAAATATTGTATTATTAGCAGAATCACTTCATTATTTTATTTTCCTTTGGACCCTCTCTGGGGTCAGGTCAGGTCGACTTTATTTATCACCCTCACATACACAAATTGGGAAAATAACAACACTAAACATACAAACAGAAATAAAATAAGAATTAGCAGAATAAACAAAAGCTAAAACTATTTTTTGCAGATCAGAATAAATATAGATACACCACAACAACATTTACTTTAGTTTGTATAAAAGCTGAGTAGCGTTTAGAATAAACTTTCTGATATCCTCATGAAAAGTAGATGGACTATATTTTTGGGGTTTGGATGTAAAAATTAGGGAAAAGCACACGAGCGTTGTATTAAACGTTGTATTGTCGTTGTATTAAACCAGGCTGACAGGTGACGTCAGTGTTGTGGTTCAACAGTGCAGAAGTGTAACGTTACTGTGTAAACTTTGTGTAAAGTGTATCTCAGACATCTCTCCAGGCTCGTTGTGTCCAAAACACGGAAGGTTTGACTTTTCCCACAAACACACAGCTGATTTGTCTGACCTGTTCAACTGTTCACACTGTCAACCACAACTATCTGCCATTTCACCAAAAATGCATCATCCGTAACCTCACCAACACCGATGGTAAACAAACGGGCCGACATTAGCTCCGTTTGTTTGAGCCGATCAGAGCAGCTGACCTGCCCTCTTACCTTTCCTCACAGTCTCTGCACCTCACGGCCACCTGCAGCACTTTGCTGAATAACTCCTCCATCTTGGTGAGCTAACTCCGGCCTGCTTCAGTAACCCGGTAAATCATCTCACCGTCTCTGCGACAGTTCACATTTGGCGCGTTTCGGCCGCCAACAGAAGAGTCGCCCAGGAAACAGGCCCGCCTTTGTAGCAGCGGCTTCCCGCGGTGCTGCCCCCTGGCGGCCGGGAGGGCGGTCAGACAGACGACCGCTTTGTATGAGTGTGTGCTGGCAACACAACTAAATCTATCGCCATGGTCCACAGCTCCTGAACAAAAATATATGTGTTTATAGGGACTTTAACACGTTTGTGTGTGGATGCACACCTTATTCTCATCATCCTGGGGGATGGCAGCAGTAAAAAAGCTCCATTCATTGATTTTGTGAATAATATGGATGGAACATGGAGCAGAAAAAAAAACCAAAACAAAACAAAACCAAACAAACCAAAAAACAAAAACAAAACAAAACCCAATCTCGCTGATGAGCGAGAATGGAAAATAGGTGAGCAGGTGGATCTGGGAACAAGAGGAACTTTTCCATGGATCAAATTTATGCTTTAAGGTTTCAATATAAATCTGTATATATTTATGACAAACATATGATGTCACGTGTCAGTATGGTATGCGTGTATTTTTTGAAGTTTGGATGTGAGGAAGTCATATGTATCTGCCTTTTGTAGAAGGGTGAAAATGAGAGCATAGTAGAGATGCATGGTGGAATCTTCTATGACTATGATCAGTCTGTAGAGCAGTGGAGTTAAAACAGACCAGGGGCTCATTCCAGAAAGCAAGTTTAGTAAGAACTGTTTGTGTAGATACAGTGACTACTGTCTCAAAAATGTCAACGCATACATCACAATATGACAACTTACATTTCTCACTCTGCGCTGTTAGATCATATGGATGCTGAACATATTTATAATGTGGAGGAAAAGTGTCTTGATCTGTGCATGACTGAGGGGTATACTGGGAATTCACACAATGGCTGGAATGTGGTCAGCAGTCTCAAGCTTTTTAAAATGCAACTAACCTCTACCTCCTCAAATACACTCGTATACAGTATTCACTTGCACGTGGTCCTGTAAAGCTCTTTGTGATATGAACAGGACTACATAAATAAATGTTGCTTACAGGCCTTCTGCTGGGTGACAGGGTTCCCATATCAGCCCACTCTGCTCATCCCTGACCCTCATCAGGACTTTAATGTGGCCCATTGAAGGATGAGAACCCAAGTGGAGATTACTACAGGTGATCTGAAAGCTGTTTTTCAGTGCTTACTTCACTGCATGGTAGCCTCAGAGATAGCTTGTGACATTAGCATGGTATATGTTGGTCTCCATAATTAGAGGAGAACACCACCTTGCTCTACAAATAGGGAGGGGTGTAACTCTGTGTGTGTGTGAGCACTCATTTTTAGCAACCAGTCAAAATGAAATGAAACGCTGGAGGCCGTCTTAGCTGAGTTGTGGTATAGCTTGTTTATTAATGGTATATTTTTGCATAGAGAAACATACTCATTTCCAGTAATGACTTCATCAGCACTGCAGCTGATAGCAATGGCTAAATATGGTTATAATGACATTTTATCAAAGATGTTAATATCCCCCACAGCAGATGAACAATAGTAGATTGGAAACACTGCTTCAGTCAAACTATCACACATTCAAACAGGAACAGGAAGTCCAACCTTAAATTTGAATCAAGAGTTAATTCCACCAAAATCACCAATTCCTGTCCCTGTGTAAATGTTGTTTTATACGAACAGTTTACATCATGCGAGTAAAAGTTGACTATTGACATTTGCTTGAGCTGCAAAACATCCAAAGGAAAAAATATTTAAAACTTGAGTTAAACCTGCTACAGCCGGTCCAGATCTGCAGCCCGTTCCACAGTGAACACCTCAGGCTAAGGTTGATGTCGGTCCAAGTCTGGAACAAACTGGACTCAATGCAAGAAACACAATGTCCCCTCAACCTCATCCATTATTTTCTTAAACATAATTTTGTGTGCCTGTCACTGGCCTTCAGATGTCAAATCTTGTTTATCAGAAAGTGGCCATGGTACATAATAATGCTCTCTGAGGTGTTTCAGTATAAAAATATAAGGTTCATGAGACGGGACACCACTCTGCTTGAGCGCTATCCTATCCACCGTCTGCAGGTTCTGGGGGACCACATCATAAATGACATAAAGATTTACAGTCACGCCAAACTCGCTGAACTGTATCATGGCCTGAAGCATGTTTAATGTGAAAAGGACTGCGGTCTGTATGGACTGTAGTCATGCAATAACTGATGAAAGCTGTTCATGCCCCTGATCTGTCTGATGTGAGGGATACATATCTGGAAGCAAGCAAAGCAGTCCTTTAATATAATATCTGAAAAAGTATGAGAAAAAAAAAATCCTTAAAATATGAGACTGCATTAAAATGTTCTCTGAGAAACAACTCTTTCGTTCATTACAAATTGCCTTCAGCACATGGAGTAAACAGCGTGCAGAGGCAACAGACCCACAGATACAGAGAATAATCAGTATCACTGTCACAGGAAAACTACAAAATCGGATTCTCAGTAACTAAGAAAAGTTTTCCATCTGCTGTGAGGCTGAATTACAAAAAAGGTTTTGAAGGGCCATTAAAAATAAACTCATTGCAATTCAAATGAGAAAGAACACAAAGAAAGACAAATTAGAGTTAAAAGGTTTTCAGGCAACAGCAGCAGTGGGGTAGAGTGTTGAGTCACATTAATAGTTTGTAGAAAAGAGCCCTCTTTGAAAGCATCTCCCCCAAAACACAACTGTTCAGATATCTGACAGTCCGTTTGTCCCTCACACAGTTTTCAGATAAAGATCTGATTAACTGCTCAGCCAAGAAGCAGGAATCATCACCAGCTTAATACTGTTAGTTACAGTCACAACTGTTAATAACACTAACTTGAACCCACCAATCACAGTCATGACGCAGTTGTTTCTGACTGATATGCATCTTTACGTCGTCCTTAGACTTTGTTTGGTTTTTCTCTGCTAACAGTGCAAAAGTGTTCAGAACAGCACTTGGTTTGTCCCACAGAGAGAAGAAAAAACTAGAGGGAACTTGAGGGAGAACATCAGACCAGTTTCTGTGCCAATGAATAATGCCATAATCAACACACTGCGCCAGGTACGAATTTGGATTTTCAACCTGCCGCCACTTGAATCAACTTCAATCATGTCAACCTAGGGGCCTTAACACTTCCACCTTAGTTTTTTGAAACATGAGGTTGATCCAGTGGTTTCTGCAGTAACACTGACAGGACAGAGACACTAACAACTGCATGACACACACCAGCTCTAGATTTAGACAAAACAAAGGTCTGGTAGTTACGCTGCACTACAAGGTACAAAATCCTCAGGAGTTGAACTGGTACAACCGACATTTAACGAACTAATGCATAGTTAACAAATAGATCCCACACAAATAAAGCCTGTAAAGTAGTTCTAGTCCAGCTAATAGATTTTTCAGTTATTCAGGGCACTGAATTTATTGTCTAGAATTGATAAAGAGCTTCTCTCCATAAGGTTAGTCTACAAAATTAAACATGAGACAGACAAATACTCTGCTGCAGTGGCCTCAGCACTCCTCAGAAAATCCTTATTAACTATTCATCAATTAGCATTAAACTGCTGACTTGCTCTCTCTTCTGTTCCTCATTAGATATGTAGATATGCATATGTGACTTAACCACATTTGTAGTGAACCATAAAGCAACTGAAGTCAAATTTCATGTCAGAAGCCTGCCAGTGTTTCCTCTAGATCTTCTTGAACTCTGTGGGTTGTTTTATGGCTTGTTGTCATCTCAGGCCCGGCATGCCCAATCTGCATTGGACTGGTGATGTTCTAAATACTGAGCACCAACCCCTAAACTGAAGTGTGTCAGCCGACCATTTACTATTTGAATACAAAATGTACTCCAAAGCACAGTGTACAAAAGAACAAATGAAACTCGCAGTAAAATGAGACACTGCTTGTTGAAATCATCTTTGTTTTTGTTGTTCTTTTTTTTTCTCAGTTGTCATGCTGCTGTCTACCTGCTTTTTTATTGTTTTTTTTTTGTTGTTGTTGTTGTTTTTTTTAGAGCAGCAGAATTTATAGCCTGCATGCCAACACTCTGCCTTAGCAGAGGAGAGTGACAGTTTAATCTCCAAGTTCAAGTACTTGATTTAAGATTGAAAATTTCCAAATACATACTATAATGTTATCTAGGCCTGGGCAAAGTGTTGCATATTGGCTTGGTTGTGTTATTTCATTACTGATAATCAAATATCTCTATTTTTGCTGCAGAACCACAGAGACACAAGCTTAAAACACTTTCAGCTGAAACAAGACGGCTGACAGAGTGGATTTGTTTCCCACTTAGCTGGCCTGTGTTAGGTCATAAAGTCAGATTGTTAGTAACAGGGAGGAAGCACAACCTGCCTCACCACAGAATCAAACCTCTTCTGACAGCCAGGATCCACATCCAAGATAGGACCAAGCTTAGAAAATATACTCTTTTTAACATTCAGATACTGCGCACATCCTCTCTGCGGGTGATGAGCCTAAATTAGTTTTTGCCTTAGTCATAGCAGTAATAAAACCTCTATAGTACAAAATACACAGTAATGCTGGTCATTGTTAGAGCCACCACACTGTTCTGTAACAGCTCCTCTCCAGTGTACATCACCTTTGATCATCTTTGATCAATTGCAAGCGAGGTGATGCACTGTATGCAACCATTTTTGGCTATAGCTTTTGTATTTGGTTGTGCAGTATTGTATTGAACTTGTCCTGCATTTAGTACGGCCTTCATTTTAAGTGTAGAATGTTTTCAGCTCATATTGCCTAATTTTCTTTCTGGCACCAGCACATGACCACAGAGATATCCCAGAACATAAAGTTGGACGTACAGCCATAGCCATTTTATGTAGGACATTATTACAGCCAGAATATTGTGTTTGGGAGAATACAAGTTGTAATTATAACCATCCATGTCTAAGAGTCATCTGTTGAATCAGTTTCACCTCATTCTGCTGATGAACCTCTGGATGAATCATTCTGCTGTTCTAGACCCTGCACCAATATATAGATGTGCGATAAAAGGAAAATAATTTATAAATTTCGAGCCATCAGAACAGAGCTGCTACAATTCAGAGCCTGACCCTGGATCTGATTCTGTCAGATCTGGTATGGTCCTGTTGTATAGCGGTGGGTGTAAGGTCTGTGCGATCAAAGCAGACTCTCCATCAGTTTCAGATGGATCAGATTCTGTGGGGCAGTAAAGAGGCCATGGACCTGCCATGTTGCTCTTTTATAGCATTGTGCTGCTCCCTGTGATGCCTCTCTGTTCTGGCCTCCTCAGATCCACCAAAGCTTGGAGTGGATTGAATTTTCAAAACTATGACTGTTGGGTAATTTTTTTTTTTTTTTTGATCAAATACTTTTCTCCACTCCTCATTTTCACTCAACTTTTCAAATTACAACAACATAATTCTTTTAGGTATGGCATGTTTGACACGAACTTGTGTAACTACTGAACTGTGCAATTAATCTAATCTATCCAAACAAACTGCAGTAAGTCTGCAACATTTCAGGGCATTTTTTATATGGCTGCTACTACAGAAGCAAAGATTTTATCGGCCACAGCTCAGTGTGCACAATGCACGCAAAGCTCATTTCAGAAGAAGATTACTTTGTCTACAAATCTTGCTGCTAACAGCTGATCAGTGTGTCATCAGTGTCTGTCACTGTGATTCAGATCCAGTCACAGACTTTGCTCAATACTGTTGATTACTACAATAACACATTTAGAGGATTGTGCAGGCTTGGCATACATATGTACTCTTTGAACACATCCTATTTCATTCTACTTCACCCTAACTTAACTTCCACTTGCTTCCCCTCCTCTACCATTTCCATGTCTCCCACATGGTTAAACTTCACTACCAGCCAACCCATCTCATGGGTCCAACATTCAGTGGCTTAGCCATAGTAAAATGCACGACAAACAAATATTCTATACATCTTTTTATGTTGTACATATTTTTATACACACTGCTGTGTTTAAACTATAAATCTACAAGCAACATAATGCTGAAAACGTAAGAGAAAATAAAAATAAAAACCTAAAAGCCAAAGGATAAGAATAGTATTAAGTGCATGCATCCATATAAAAGTGAAACTCATCAAGGGCTTTTAGCAGATCCATGTTGCATGTTGTCATATGATCATCATACAGGCAAATGGACGGCGCTATAAGGGCCAATAACAGCGCTGTAAAGTCTTGAGGCCCAAACCTAACATCAAAGTAGCTTTATTGGCTTAGCCACATTGACTATACCGCTGACAAAATATTCACAATGTTGTAGAAAATGTTCCCCTGTAATAAACACTTCCAAATGTGTTTGACACTGCATCTGACAGAGCAGAAGTCTCCACCATGGCTTTTGTGGCTATTGTGAATATTTAGGAAGGACTTCAGACAGACTTCACCTTCAGAAACAATATTTTTTTGTAAAGTGCCATTATCTAATCCAAGGTGGCCATAACTGTAACCATACCCTTATATAACATTTCATGTAAATCACACTGAGATGACTGGGATCTAGTTCACCTTTCAGTGAGTGGTGTCAGCAGTGGCCTCCAACACTTCACCTTTAAACAGCAGAGCCACTGAACTAGATCAGCTCTTTCAGTGCGATCCACACCTGGTGACGGCAAATTAAAAAAATAAAAATAAAAAAACTTACTTAAAGGAACAGCCCAACATTGTGGGAACTACATTTCTAGCTTACCCAGAAGTGTCCAGTTCATTTTTCACCTTGAAAACAGTAGTTTGCCTAAATAATCTTAACTCAAGGTTTCATCACTTGCTAGTTTGCTCACTTGTCATGAAGATGGTTCATTGTAACATCATCAAATCAAGCTTAGAACTTGACAACAGGTGTTTGCATATAGAGGGTGGATCAGATCCGTGGCCACTCTTGAACGATAATAGTGGTTTACATCTCCCCACATATGTGATCGCTGTATGACACCTCAGCAAACGCGGTATGTTGATGAAACTATTAATATCTGGTCAAAAATGACAAAAAAGTAATAGTTGGCCATTGAATTAAGATAACTTGGGATTAGCTGGACTTGGCACAAAGTTTGACTAAACACTTTCCACACCGTTTCCAGTAGAAGAAATTTACCTTCCTGTGACTCTGAGCATGACAGCTAATGTGTGTTTCCCCAAAATGCCAGACTGTAAACATTAGCTGACTTTATTTAGGTGGATGGTAACACATAATAAGGGCTTTTCCCAGCCTCTTCTGAAGCTTATGAAAGTTTCCATTGAGCTAACACTGAGGCATGTGTCTCAGTATTTCATTGCCACTGTTTAACCTAAAACTGTCTACCTGCTACACTGGTTAATGCCAAGCAATCACACATGCAGATTTTTTTTCTCTTTGTTTTATAAGTGCTACCAGCTGTACCATGAAAAGTATGTTCACTTTTCCATAATGTAATATTGTTCTTTAACTAAAGGCAAGGCACATAATGTGTTTTATGATATATCGTGCAAAATAGAAGTTTAACAACAGGGCAATTATTAAAATTCAAAGAAATCGATAACCCTTCCATCCAGTGCCCTGTGACGTTGTACAGAGTCCAGAAGGAGTAGGAGGAGGAGTAGGAGGAAGAGCAGGATTAAGGGAGAGGTATCATTAGTTTGAGCCATGCATTCATCAGGTCAGCACAGCGACCAGGGCAGCACCATGCAGTATACATCAGCTTTAAGCCAACTTTAACCAAACCATAAACCTCGCCCTACCAAAACCCAGCACATATCAGCACCTTCAGCGGAAAATCTGAACACCCAAGAGGCACAGATTGTCGTCAACATTGACCCCAATAATGGGAAAGGAACAGACACATCTGTGTTCAGACTGAAAGCAAAGCAAATTTTAGAATTCACCTCTGTGTGAGCCGAAAATGTGTCACAGTCAGTAAAATAATCATTTGGCACTAAAAGTTATAAATGCAAATGGTATAGATTTGAAAACTTTTAATAGAAAATAGTCTGGTCTGGTCATGCATGGATCAGCCAAGGATGTATTTTGTATTCTGAGTAAAAGTCAGATCATTATATATTTGTGGAAGTAGTTGCATCCTTCTGGAGTTGTTTGTCTTCTGTCCAGAATGAGAATTTTTTTCTTTCCTGGAGAAAAACCAGTGTTTGAACCTAATGTTTTTTGTAAACCTGCTGGATGTCCATTCTGTCACTAGACACTTGGAGGACATTTAATCTTCCAGTGAAATTGAAGACACCTGCAGCATCACAGAGATAATGTTTATCCTGCTGTTTCCAAAGAGAATACAAGTGGCCAAATGATGGATGTCTGCAAAAACACTCCAGTTCCTATTTATAGATATAGGCAAATATATGCTCAGCTTTGACTCTGATCACACTTCAACATAGAAACACCAGACCGTTAACTAAGCACATGCCCAAGATAAGTAAAAAATATCTAATCAAAACAAAAAAGCAAAAAAAAAAGCTGAAAGTGAAATACACTGCTATGTGCTTGCAGAGCCACAGAAAAGAAAATATGGCACTCTTTGTAAAGTATTAGTAGCTAATTTAAACATATTCACTTTCATCTTTAAAAAGATGGTGTTTGAAACAAAAAAAGGGCATGCATTCAGCTTCTGTGTTTGGAGTCTTGCCTACAGGGTGATATAGTTTTTAGAAATTAGAAATAGAAATTTTTATTCCTTTTTTTTTTTTTCAGATAATTCATGACTGAGTCGTTCCTGTCCAATGAACTGACATATTACTCTATGTTACTCCTACTGCACCAAATGGTGGATGATGCTGTTTGTCAAATAGTTGAGCTATTTAAAGTTTATGTAAAACTTTAAGCATTTTAAAAGATTTTGTTTACTAATGAAGCTGTGAAAAGCCATAACAGAATATAGCTTTGTCTTTCTGTCATGATGTTAATATTGGTGCCAAGTCTGGACACACAAAATAAGGTGAGAACCTATGAACTGGTTTTAAATGCTTACTTTGCTCGTTGCGATTGGTAAACCATTGGCATCTGACCTAAAACCAAACCCAGCACTGTTTCTGCTAATCTGTCTAGCCCAGCCCTAGCCCTGCTTGCCCCTCTACCACAGGTCTCTCAGGGTGGGTTGAGGTCAAGCTGCATGGTGCAGAACCTGTCACCTTCTAGACCACCAGTCATTTCTAGAGCCTGACAGGTCACCTGGCTTTTGTGCTCAGTTCAAGTCATTACATGCATGACTTGTTGTCAAAGCATTGACGACTTAAAGAAAAAACCCACCACAGCACTCCAGTTTCATTATCTGCCACATCATCAAATATTTAAATGTGATCATTGTATAAAACGCCTTCAATGTGTCTCTCTGATCGACCAACGCACAAGCACAAAATCCGCTGCAGTGTTCTGAGACACAAACTAAATCTACGCAACACCTCCTCAAAACAGAGCAGGGTGTGAGTGTAGAAATGGAAGAACCATATTTATACACTGACACACAAATTTACACATGCAGACACATACAAACACACACACACACACATTCACTTTAACTCTCTCTCTCTTAAACACACACTCACACACACGCGCGCACACACACACACACACACACACACACACACACACACACACACACACACACACACACACAGGGGGTGCTACAGTTTCAGAGTCACTGCATCCAGCAGCCAGTTTATAGCTAGCAATGCTGCCACATGGTTTTAATGCATCTTTCTTTTTCAGGTCCACTGAGCTGGTTCCTTCGGGCAGGTGCTTGTTTCCTCCAAACACTGAGCCTTCGACTGTTTGGATCAGTATTGTCATGACAAAATGATCAGCATTAGTCAGGAAGAAAGCAGCAGGATATTCATGTAAAAAGATACTCTCCACTACACTGGGCCTTTGTACTGCGAAGGCCCAGTGCCACTGGTCACTCTATACCACGGTCCAACTGTAGCACTGCGTGTTGTGTTCGAGGAGGCATGAATATAGCTCTTTTACTCCACTATTACTCATTGTTTTCTGATAAAAAAAGCACAATCAGTCTTAAAACATGAGCCCTGCAAAGCAAATGAATGGTTTCAGGCTAATGATTGTCAATAAAAAAGACAAAGCCTCTGTCTTTAGGTGGGAAGAGAGAGAAAAAAAAAAAAGGTGTTGGTTCAACTCTTAATTTTCTTCAGATGTATCAATAACATATCAAAAAGTGCAAAGAAACTTTACATATTAACAACAGGATCTCTCTTTCTAGTTGGTTCAGAAAATAAGGGAGGCTTATTTGCATATATTATAAGCAGCACCTGCAGCGGAGGGGGCATTCTGGGTGTTGGGGTGGGGTGGGGCATGAGGTCTATGTCTGTCCCAAGGAAGAGGCCTGATACTGGATTTAGTGTAGAGAATAAAGGTGCAGGGGTAAAGGCTGACATCCATCCCAGGGCAACAGGCCTCATCCTGGGGACACAGTTAGATTATAGGCTTCTCAGGATCTGGTGTGTTGAGGCCTCATTCTGGTCTGAAGATCATCTGGACCAACCGGATATCCACGTCAATCCCCCACTTCCACTTGAAGATCACATCTCATGTGATTGGCCATTTGTGAGAACCATTTAGTGTCATATAGCCTAGTACATTCTGGGGAGTGAGAGCAGCGTCTTCCATCTACGCTGTCTCTGCTGGGTGCACACACATATCTAAATACACTTCACTGTATATTTATATATATGTATGACCACAGGTTTTGCTTCTACAAAGCTGAATATATTTTTCCTCTGGCAATGTCTGGACAAGATTGTTTCCTCTCTTCCAGGACAGCACTTCCGTAACAGTCACCTTTCCTCCAGAGGTCACTCAGTTGCCCAGATACCATGACTGGAACAGATACACAAAGACAATTCAATTGCAACTTTATATATATATATATATATATATATATATATGAGAACAGGATCTCTTCATATGTGTGTGTGTGTGTGTGTATATGAATAGGCATGCATTTCTCAAGTAGAGGATAATAGCACTACTAGTACGTATGGCTTTAAATCATTTGCTGATCACACCTAATGTCTACATCAGAACATTACACACAATTCTGGAAATACAATCATCATAAATAAAATAATTACAAAAAATATATATCTTTCTGAAACCGAGGTATGTGTGTTTGTGTTTTATGGGCAAAATTGACTCAAAGTCATACTTCGGTCCTCACCACACTTCAGCTGGCTTCAATGGTAACAGCTCTCAAGGCCATGAAGTATTTACTCGAGGTCAAGGTCTTTGTTAACCCGGTTCTATCCTGTGCCTCAGTAATCCGTTGAGCCAGATTAAAAATCCACTACATGCTGCGTCTTCCGTCAGACTTCTCTTCACAATTTACTCTACCAAATGCATGAGCCAAGCCCACCCTGACGTTTTCACAATCTGCCCACCTACCTCTGGGTAGGCATACAAATTGTCAGTAGGGTGTGTGAGTTCATTCATGCCTATGCCTGAAAAATATACGTCATTGCTCCACCATTCACCACTGACATTGAAATTGCAGATTGCATGGTGAAGCGGATCAGCAGTAACCTATTTAATTCAGGGGCTGATTTCACCAGATTTTTCTGTTTCCCCTTTTACCATCTATTCCTCCAATAATTTAGGCACATTATAGAAGTTGAAACTTTGACTGTATTCATCCACTGCAGAACTTATATCACCATTTGTTTAGTTATTTAGTTGTGACTAAATTATTAAATACACTGAAATAGAGAGAGAGAGAGAGAGAGAGAGGGAGAGAGAGAGGGAGAGAGAGAGAGAGAGAGAGAGAGAGAGAGAGAGAGAGAGAGAGAGAGAGTGTGCAATGCAGCAACAAAACACGATCCAAACTTAACTCAGACGAAAAGAAGCTAAGTGGCTTTGAGCAGGAGTTTACCTGTCTGGTGTTTCCACAGGAAAAGAGGCACCTTCTGGGTCCTAACCCTTTAGGGAACCACCGGTTTAGAGTCATAATGATGTGAATCATATACTTTGGCCTTCACAGCCAAGACGCCTCTGCCCACTGCCAAGAACACTTCACCACCATCATTAAAAGTTCAGAGACTTGGAGAATCAAAGTCCAGGAGACATTTTATGTTGGTTTTCCCTTTCATTGCTCACCTGTGTATTTCTTCACCACTCTACTACATGACCAACATATCTGCATCCCTATACTCACTTGCTCACTCACTCAATCTGTCACTCACTGACATAACTCTTACAACTGTCTGACTAATAAAATGTTTTCACTACTTGGACAGCTGAGATGGTCCTGGTATTAGACTGAAGATGCTAATTGATGAGAGAGATTTACTGCACATAGATTATTTATTTTGCCAAAAGTGACTCATGGGTGTTTAGAGTGCTGAGGTGTCGGTTAATTGCTGATTTCAATGGGATGAATTTAGAATGAAAGAGCAACTTAAAAGCAATCATATTCCATGATAAATTGAGACACCAGATTTGAGATGTAATTCTTGTTTTAAACAGACTTTTGCTATGCTAGACTATAATAGCCTTTATTTACCTTTCTTTGGTAGTGACAGAAGTCTGAGAGGGATACTGTTGGCTCATGAACTCCAACAATCTGGGTTTTGTGGTGTCCTCTGAATCGCCTCAAAACTGAATTTGGTAATGTCAAATGAACCATACTAACCTGGGCTTGGTAGAGTCCACCTGGGTCTCTCGGGGTGACTCCAACAAAGGAAGAGCGATTGGCAGGGGGGGTCCCGGGGGCCGAGTATGCTGAGGGTGTTGGTGTTATCAACATCAGTCTCTTAATGTCTCAAAACTCCATATATCTTTTAAAGTTGCATGAAGCAGCACTAAACAAAATCTCTCAATCAGACAAAGGAACTACAACAAAGAAGAACATCAGATCCCAACTCTGATCTCAAACTGGTGGGAAATATACAACTTCACACGGCACACTTCACCTTTTCACTCAGTATCTGGTAGATTTTATACTCAAGGACTTCAAATAATCCTGAGAGGTATTCCAGGTTGTGAATCTGCCAATTACAAAATTCACAAATTTGTCACACCTGGCTCTATTAATTTATTTGTTCAGCATGACCTTAATGTTCACAATATCATGTTAATCTATTGGTCTTCACCCAGGATCTACTTGTGGTTCCTCTGTTCTGGTCCTTGCACTGTTGCACAATGCTTTCATTTGGTTTCATTGGCTGAGCAGTTGTGGTATCACATTACAATAGGAAACCAAACACAACAGTAATCACTATTCTATATATAGATATGGACAACCAAGACTGAGGAGTGGACAAACCAACAAACCAACATTATCATATCTTGTCATTAAAACTGAACCAGCGGTTAGAAACCAAAAGATGCTCCAGAGTGCTCTTAGTGATACAACACATATTATTAAACAAAAATGTAAATATATAATACTGTAATTCAATTAGTTAGGTCTGTAGATAAATTATCACAGCTCATTGAACAAAACAAAGTCAAAACATGCAAAGCTGCACGACCTGCTAAACACTAAGCAGCTTGTAACAAACCCATCATCCTTCAGGGTACAAACCTGATTTTGTGGTCACATAATGGGAGAGAAGATCAAGTTTTATAATGAGTACCTGATTCATTGACGATATGACATGACCATATGAGCTTTCTGTCACACAACCACTAACTTCAGAGCAACTGCTGAATTGACCTCAGGGTCAGGATGCTTTGTCAGGTTGTGCTCCCAAAATCAATTATGAACTTAAAATATAATTACATTATTACAATTTGGGGATGACATAATATTTATGGTGTACAACCACCTATAAATGTTTTTAATATTTAGTGTAAAACACAGGGCCAAAAGTTTATCAAAGCAATGGCAATAAGATCTAATCTTCGTAAGGACAAAAGCTATTTATAATTCTTTCAGACAAGTCAACCTTTGTATAATCACGACATGTCAATCTTCCTTCCTATTTTATCTGTCAGTTACATTTGGGCTCAATAATAAGAACTTCCTCACAGCAAAGTTCCAGCATTAGACCACAGAAATATATTGTTAGTCACCAATGATCTGTCAAAGAAACCAGGCATACAGGTGCTTTTCCATCAACATGTTTAAAAGTTAATCAAAGTTATAGAAAACACATTTCAGAAGTATCCTTAATTAGCCACTGATCTTCCATGGATTTAATTTTCAAAAAAAAAAAAAAAAAAGAAAGAAAGAAAGTAATTCAGAAATCTAAACCTGAACTAATGAATACATGTAACCAACAATGGTGAATATTGCGGTCCACGTCCATCAGCTCTCCTGTGAGCTGCTCCATCTCCCTCTCTCTCAGTTTGTCCCTGTGCATTTCTTAAGTTGGTCACAACCGAAAGCTTGGTGAGATAAGTTCTCAGTGGTTTCTAATGTCCAGTAGTCGTTTGGGATATTTTAATGTGATTAAACCCATGTTCAGTTTCAGACGACTGGTAGAGGATACATCTTATTCTTTTTTTCCAATTACATTTGTTTGACAACCATGAGAAATGTGAATGTTTAATTAAATAATAATTTCGTGATAATTTCAACTTGTCATGTTAAGTTGGACTTAATTAAACTTAGTGAATCTCAGCCATGCACTGTGCCACTTGAGCTGTACTGCACATTCATGTAGTGGCCCTGAAAGTTCATGTACTGCAAATTAAGAAAATACATGCAAATAGTCAAAATACAAACAGATTCACAAATCACCTTCAATTTGATAACGTGTGCTGCAAATACTGACAACAGTGCATTTTAAGGCTGCACAATATTATTGGCACGCCATTAGAATCGCTAAATTAACTATCAATGGGCCAATGCGATAAGAAGTACAAAGAATAATACTGTATGTTTGTTCTGCTACAGAGGAAACTAGATGATCTCTGCAATTAGGAGGAAAAAATATCAGTATCAATACCTGTTACCAGCCAAACTGGTTATAAAATATTGGCATAACAGATACAGCTGAAAATCCAATATTGTGCATCCCTAGAGTGTTTGTGTATTTGGATGCTTTTCAGTTGGTTTGGTTTGGTTGAGCACTTGAAATGTATTTGTGTTTTCTGTATTTGCATGTGTTTTCTTAAGTTTCAGTGATTTGAGATCTCAGCGCCACTGTACTAAAAATAAAGTCACACTATGAAATGAGTTTCTGTCAGTGAATCGGGTGCTGAACTCACACAACCTAATGCAATTAGTGGCTATGGTAAAGGAATCTCAAATTTTTGAGGCCACTCAACAGCTTCACAGAGATTGTCTGTGTCAAGCTGGCGCCATAAAAACATGCTGGATGATGTCACTAAGTTCTTGCCTTGTTATCATAAAATGAGAACATATGACCCACTCCAGTGGTGCGGCTCTTTTATGTTTGTAACGGTCAGTAACACAACACACAGATAACACTTTCAGGTAACCATTCTATCAAGAAAATGCACAGCCTTATATAAAGTTGAAATACTATGTGGCCACTTTAGTATTATGTGTGCTGTCAGTCTGGAATACCACCCAGGAGTATTTACACTAATAAACCCTAACTCTTTCCGTTCTTTGACTGTAAATGATCAAATATTCTATTTACCCATCAGAGGGTCATGTGTATATGTTTATGTCTTGTGTCAGGCCTCTCATATATAGCCAGTGCAAATCTGTTAGCATTTTGGACACTTACTGGGTGACGTGGGGGAGTTTGCCCCCCCATCAGAAGAGGTTGTGGTGGCCTTTGACTCTGCAGGCAGTGTCGGCCTCGGTATAGAAGATGGGGGAGGGGCCAGCGATGGTGCTGGTCCCGGAGGTGCCAACATCTGTGATGAGATGTAGTGACTGGGAACTTTAATCTGGTTGCTGCCATTAAGCTAAAAAAAAAAAAAAAAGAAAGATAGCCCGCATTGCATATGTTACATTCCTGCTAACTCATCAGCAGTTCAATTATCTACTAAGTGCTTTTTTCCTCACCATTTTATACATCTTTTCCTTCTGTGAAGCAAAGAACTATGAAGAAGTTTGTGTATGAGCTCAGAAACAGATGCACAGATCACAGTGTCATTGAGCAATCATGGCACTTACAGAGAAGATATAAGTCATTAATTCATTCAGTCATCTTCTACCACTTACCTGTTTCCGGATCACTGGAGCCAATCACAGCTCACATTGGGCGAGGGTGGGGTCACCCTGGACAGGTCGCCAGTTTTTTTAGATGTAAACCGGTTAACTAGTAGTATGGATTCAGAGCTTTCTGTTTTACAGTGCTGTCTACTTTTCAACTTGAGCTCAATTTAATTACAAAGGTAACTGTAAATGTCTTTAGCGTTTTAACATTTTGAGAATCTGTTACTTGATTATCATTTGTTAAGTTAACTTAACTGT
Source organism: Echeneis naucrates (assembly GCF_900963305.1). Lineage (NCBI taxonomy): Eukaryota > Metazoa > Chordata > Actinopteri > Carangiformes > Echeneidae > Echeneis > Echeneis naucrates. The sequence goes on from NC_042514.1 coordinate 14,815,274, forward strand.
CTTACACTCTTTTAAGTAAGCTGAAGACAAATGATTATTTACCAGAGGACTGAATTGTTATAGTCAGTTTTTGAGGTTTTGGAAAGATTCATGAATCTTAAATATGCAGCGCTCCATAACTGTGGTCATACTTGAGAAAACATGTTTAGTCGTTTAAACAGATATCTTAGTGAATGTGATTCTTCTTTTGTCCTTTTGTTAATTTAGTTGTGCTTTGAGTCTTTGTATGACATTCTATCTACAAGCATTCACAATGTGTTGACATTTAAGTAAAACTTTGACTGAAGAACTTTTACTTTGTATTGGACTTAGGTGGTAGTTCTGCAAACCTTATCAAGTCTTAGCATGTATGTTTAGTGTCTGTGACTTTGTAGCAGCTCTGTAGATGGTACACATTGGCACTACAGTTGGCTCATATTAGTTTTTCTGATTTTACAGAGCAAGAAATAAATAAGGGGCAGCATGGCGGCATAGTGGTTAGCGCTATTACAATTAAAAGGTCGTGGGTTTGGTTCCCGGCCTGGGGCCTTTCTGTGCGGAGGTTGCATATTCTCCCCATGTCTGCTTGGGTCCGGTTTCCTTCCACTGTCCAAAGACATCATGTTTGGGTTAACTGAATCTAAACTCTAAATTGTCCGTAGGTCTGACTGAGTGTGAGTGATTGTTTGTCTCTGTCTGTCTCTGTGTGTTGGCCCTGTGATGGACTGGCAGCCTGTCCAGGGTGTACCCCACCCTAACCAGCTCAACGTGAGGTGGGACTGGCTCCAGCTGCCCTGTGACCCAGAAACGGATAAGTGGCTGAAGATGAATGAATGAAATAAATAAGTAACACAAAGGAGAAGAACTACATTATGTATTTGTTAGCTTCTAGCCAGCCTCCGTAGAGCTGACCTCTGAGCAGGTTATACTCACTGAGCTGGGAGTTTGATTGGCAGGGTCACATGCCAATGAGACCAGATCTTTTAGGGGGTCCTGGGCCAGGTGAGGAGGATAGCGGATAGCTCCATGGGGGAAATAAGAGGAGGATGGGAAATGAAGAGATGAGGAAGGGTGTGTGCGAGACAAACCTGTCCAGAAAGAGAGAATACAATTATCAATAACATTATATTTCAGAATGTGAGAGTGTGTGTATGTGTGTGTGTATGCTGGAGGTGAAGGGGTACAAAGAGGACAACAAGCACACATATGCTTAAGTGATAAATTACTAGTATTGCATGCGTGTATATATGTGTGTGAGTCATATAAGTCGGTATAACTCAGGCTGCATCCATACATACAAGTGTTTTCCTTTTCATTATTTATGTAGCTTATGTCTGCATGAGTTTCAGTAATCACAAAGAGACTCAAAAACATACACATATGAGAGACTTTTAATAAATATGTCACAGACACTGCTGGAGCTTCCTGCTCTTAACACCACCCTCTTGCTGCTTCTCCTGCACACACCCCTCCGCTAATCCTCCAGTCAGCACCTGCCAGCTTTTCCCACCAATGCACCTGCCACACCCACTTGCACGACTGCTGTTGGTCATCTGGCCTATCGGCTATCACCTCGCTCATCTTGCAACACACCTTTTTGCACATTTACCCCTCAGTACTAATGTCAGGCAGGTTGCCTTTGTACTTTGCTAGATCCCTGTTTGTGTTCCAGTCTACGTTGTATCCCACCACTCTTCATGTATTGCCACTGGGATCTTTTGATATGTGCCTGTTTTCCTGGTTTGTATATTTGGTAGATTTCTTTGTTCTTTGTGGTTGTTTGGAGTTTTGGGTTTTAACCTCTAAAATGGACTGTACTTTTCTTTGCATGAAACCTTGAATAAAATCACTGACTTGCCTTATTCCTGCCCCTACCTTGTGATTCTGCATGTGTGTTTTTTGATTTGTTTATGTATACATGTATACCTATGTATGTATGCATGTGGCACTGTGCTACTGACCACTGTGAACCGCTATGACCGGCCGGTGGTGCTGAGTGAAGGAGCCCAGTCTTGGCGAGTCTTCTTGGGGAGAGGGACTGTCCAGCTCAGCTTTCTTCACTGGAGGAGAAAGACCTGTAACAGACACATATAGGGAGATATATCCATTTGGGCCTCACTGAAAGTACTTGAACTATTTAATTTCTGAATTTCATTCGCTCAGGTGCCAAGCTGCTTCTAGTTTGAGTTGGGATTTCATTTAGGGATTAGGGAAGGGTTAAGTATTTGAAACCTTCTATTCCTCCCACTGTAAATTCAAACCTCCCGCTGACAGTATTGGTATGGACCTCTTTCTCAATGATTTAGAATTCCCCATTGTCAACCAAAGGTTGGCCAGTGAATAGGACTGGCCCACAAGTGGGTGAGATCATTGACGCTATTAAATTGATACAAAATGGCTGAGTGCCAAGCACAGATGGATACAGGACAGAGTTTTATAACACATTCTGTGACAAGCTTGCACCAATTCTATTAGATATGTTTAACGAGTCACTGGAGAACAGATCCCTGCCTGATACACTCAATCAAACAGCCATTTCACTCCTATTTAAGAAGGACAAGGACCCCACAGAATGTGGATCATATCACCCTATTTCATTATTTCACACATCAAGTAGAATTATTTCTAGCGTGACAGCCAGGCGCCATGAGGTCGCCCGTCCTCTGATAATATCTGATGATCGGAATGGCTTCCTCAAACGTCGGCACTCATTTTCTAAATATCCGAAGACTCCTGAATATAATCTACACTTCTAGCACTTCTCTCCCTCCTGAGGTTATTGTCTCATTAGGTGCAGAAAAGGTGTTTGACTGTGTGGATTAGGTGTATCTATTTGTGTATCTATGGGAAAGTCTTTTAATGTTGCTTCCTTCTATGAGGGGCTTCACATCTGAAATCTATCATAACACCATGTCTTTGAACCTGGACACAGCCACAAATTGCACAAAATCTGTCCTGATTCTGACCTCCACTCTGATTGTTGTGGCAGCCCACAAGCAGACCTCTCATATGTTCTTGTTGTACCGAAAGCTCAGAACATACTGATCTTCAATTTTCAATGTACTTTCTCTCAACACCACTGAATAATAGCCTATGACAATGCCCATCACTGGCCATTTTTCAGGTGTCAGCAGTTCCCCCCTCCCCTGTAGTTCCAATGTTGCTGACATTATTGCTTTTGCAACTCTTTTAGGTAGTCGCGGAATACTTACCTACTAACCGTCTTTTTTCTGTGTAGCTGAAAGAATAATTCATTTTTTCAAATACAAAAGTTACATAATCATCTGCCTATAGGTGACTCACTCAATAAATCAATGTCTCAATGAACCCTTTTTCCACGACTTAGTTTTTTACTCAGTACAAATGAGTAAAAAAACATAAGTTTTTATATATTTATTAATTTATGCTTCTAAACTAACTAACACTGTTAGGTATTCCAAAGCTGGAAGATAAGTTGAATATCAAACTAACATGCTCAGTTATGTCTTTGACAGACCCTGGACATTAACAGCATCATTCTTGTTTACCTCCTTCCATGTCATCAGTCCAGTTCCTGGAGCTGCTGGCAGGAGAAGAAGGTGAATGGTAATACTCTCCTCCTGGACTGTCAGCCTCCTCCTCCATAGAGCCAGACTTATGACGCTTACTCCTGCAGACACATTTACAGACACATGCAGACTCTCAGACATTCACCCTCGTTTTAAATATTTTTAAGAGGCTTTCAGGTTTTAGAAACAAAATCTTTCAGCAACAGGTACATTTTCAGAAATGTTCAATCTTTACTACATTTAATGTATTGACAATTTTATTTTAATTATTATGTTATTTATTTAAATTATTATCATCAAATGATAATAATCATTAAAAAAATTTTTTTTATTAATTAGATTTTTTTTTTTTTATATATAATGGATGTCATACTAGAAAGGTATACAGTTGACCTGAAAACAATTCAACTTTACATTTATATCCAGACATCGTCAGTTCACTATATATGTTTACGTGTCCCATCTTTCACCCCCAACAGTGTGTGCATGTGTGTCTGAATCTGTGTTTGTAATTACCCGCTGGATGAGGTGCTTGCCAGTGATCGTCTGAGACTAACTGGCTGGTTGACAGACTGGTTGAGGTCATAGGCCAGATGACCCTGGAGCTCCCCCACAGAGAAACTAGGTCCTACTCCTGTGACAACTGGAGCTACACAAAAAGGAAAAACACAGGTTGTTGACACCTAGGAGCAATGGCAAATGTTTACATGACCTTTAAAATAGCATTATATGTAAGATATTTATAATCCTAAACATTAAGCATTTCTCTTATGATCTATGAGCTTACTTCTTGAAACCTGGACCAGCTCAGTGACACTGAAGACGCCTGATGTCACAAAACTCTCCTGGAACTCAGGACCATCTGTGAAACACAACAGCAGTTACATAGTTTGTGCGCGTGTGTGTGTGTGAGGCCAGTGACAGATCTAGCCTGTTTGAGCAAGTGCATTTGTGGAGCATATTGTTGCATGGCCACTGTCCCTGTGTGTTTAGTTTGCCTTATTATTATAAATTCTCCCAGAAACTTAGAAAAGCAAATTGTGAACAATGTGGGCACAGTTTAAACCAGCAGAACTGGAACAATAGCGCATACACATACATGGATGCACAGATACACAGAGGTAATGAAAATGAAACTGTACCCATTGTCGTCGGTCGACTATCCTCCTGATCAGAACCCACTCCTGTACGAATGGGACTGCTGTTCTGTTCTGCCTCTGGAGGGGTTAAAGAAAGAAAAAAAAAAGACAAAAATGATTAACAATAAGCTACTGTGAGCATTAAGGATAACTAAGACTAAAATATTAACAATGGTGAATGACAAATGGGCTGTCTGAACATAACTGCCTGAGACTGCCATGATCAAACCACTGAAAAAGAATCCAAAGTTATAAAAACAGTCCTTGGTATTTTTATCTGCAATTACTCATTTGCATCTGTATACAGAATGTTTTTGTATTACATTACTTGAGTTTTAAATGGGAAAATGCATGCTGTGACATACATTTCTTTTAAAGTTATTTTTGTAATTTTTCCACAGAAGGAAAGTTTGGTGGAAAGAGAGAGGGGGTTGCATATAGCCCACAGCCAAAGGTGAGTCCAAAGGCAGGCACTCTACCAGGAGAGTCACCTGGATGCCCCAAGCTAACCATGAGTCAAGGAAAAGTGTTTGGTTGCCATTAAATAAACTTGTAGGTTAAATCTCTGCAAATTTTTTGATAATAGCAAAACTGTTAAAATGAAAATATTCACCCTTGTGGGAGATGCCATCATTCTACAATACTGCACATCAATGGCAAGCACACATGAAAACTACAGTGGCTGATGTGTGCGCCCCATACATAGAAGGCTGCAAGGCCCTTGACAGCAACACTGGTTTGGTTCCTTAATCATAGGGAAAAAAACTGATCACAATCAAGTGTTACACTGTCAGTTAATTTTTGTACTGTTTGTTAAAGTTCTTCCTTTCATTTTATGCCTCTTGTTGCATTTATCATTTAACCCAAGCCTTTTCCATCTTGCACGTTGTAGGGGTTTACTCTCAGGGCTTTCTACTAGAGAGTTTGTGCATGTGGAAACACATGAAAGCTCCTATTATAACCGAAATCATGTATCCAATATTGTTTCCTTAATTTAACTGAGTAGTTTTTTTGCTTACATTTTACAAAAGTAGTAACTTTTGTCTCTCAGAAAATCTCCTGAAAGTTCATGACTGTCAGCCACTTGACTCTTCTCCACCCTTCAACTTATCTGTCACTCATTCCCATAGTTTATGTATCAGCCCATTCTTTCCAATCCTCAGTTAAATGTTTCCCTGTTATGGCATTCAACCTCTCTCACCAGATTTTGCCTCTCCTTTCTTTGGTTTTCCTGTCTGTCTATGGTTGGCCCAGTTATTACTTCTGGTTTACTTTTCACTTCTAAAAAGCAAAAATTCTGAATAAAAGTGAACTGTTGCTGTGACACTATTAGTAAACCAAGTTATGTTGAGTCATGTTTTACAGCAATCCAACACTTTTTTCATCTTTAATTCAACTAATTGTACAGATTCTCATTTCCCATACAAAAGAGCAATATTAAAGTGTCATGTGCAAGTACATACCTCTCTCTTGTACATAGTAAGCGAGGTAAAGGTCAAGCTCTTTGACAGAGACAGAGATGTGTCGTGGCTGGACACATAGGACTGGATTAGAGCACTGGCCTCCCTTCACAAGCCGCTCCCCATCTGTGCTTTCCAATGGGATTCCTTTAAATAGGATGACCATCACCAGGTCCAATCTCCACACCTGGGGAAAGGGAAAAACATTGAGCAACTCTACTTCAAGTTGGAGTAACAATCACTGAATATTTTTAATTTATCTATACCGGACAAATGATGGATTAATTTTATAATTTCTTTAACTGTGTACTGTGTGTGAGGGATTAATTGCATTTCAATTAAGAGAGCAAATAAAATTAGATGATGTCTACAGAGATTATTCTTGTGCTGTCTTGTGTTTATTTCAGTTAGGCTTTTGGTTTTAAATGTTGTAAACGGTTTGGCGCTCAATGAGACAAAAACCCTGACTTTGAAATCTTGTCCATATCATACTCCTAACGATGTTGCCCTACAATAAGAAGGTCGTGGGTTCAATTCCCAGGCCAGGGGCCTCTCTATGAGGAGTTTCTATGTTCTCCCCATGCCTTTGTGGGTTTCCTCCCACCGTCCAAAGACATCATGTTTGGGTTAATTGGCGACTCTAAAATGTCAGTAAGTCCCACGACAGAAGCGGATATGCAGTTGAAGATGACTGAATGAATGAATAAATTAACTTTAGTGACCTAAGACACAAACCCATTTTGTTAATAAAACAGTTATGAAGTACTCATTCGATCTAAAACTGCATAACCTGATGCAAACTGGAGCAAAAGAGAATCCCTTTCACCTTATCAGCTTGTCGAAGGCAGTCAATGCGTCTCATCTTGCCTTTCTGGTCAGGGTTTGACAGGACACAACACGCAGCTTTCTTCCCAGTGACTGACAGGACAAAATCTTCTCTGCATTCAGGTCTGATGTCTTTTCTCAGCTTGGCCAGAAGACGGCTGGCCCACTTCTGTTTCACCTATGAAAAGAATGATTGGTCAATTAATCCATTCAATTATTTTCTAATAGCACATTATTTACTATTTTATAGTATAACTAATTTGTTTTTGGAATATGAAAAATTTGCTGTAAAATACTGATGGGGCTACAAATAAGATGTCATAAACTAAACTTGATGCAAATTAAATGAAACAATGGAATAACATTTTTGAACACAGGCACTGCCGACAAGTGAGATGGCATAGTCCAGCACACAGCATTCAGATAAAAGTGACAAAAGACAGGCATAGATTTATCATTTATAATGACTGGTTGAAGCAAAGGAAAGGAGGTTGTTTACATCCACTGGGCCCCCTTCCTCTCCTGGACAACTTATACATCTTCTCTATTGTGGAACATTCATTAGCCCCTGTCTGTGTTATTTGTGGCATTCACAGAGGATAAGAGCAGTAACAGCACCCATTCAGCTTTACTAAGATGGAAAGCACTATATGCATCACAACAGGCTTTATTCTCAGTATATGTAAATAATTTGATTCTACGTAATTTTTTCACTAACAGTGTTGGTTATTAGTATTAGTTACTAGTTACTTCTCACAAAAATTTACTAATTTGGTAACTGAGATACAGCATTACAAAAGTAACTAGTTACCAGGAAAAGTAACCAAAAAAAAAAAACAAAACCTAACTTTGCAGCTCTTCTTAGGCTGAGAGAACTGCTGGTGACAATAGTTTAAAGAGCTCAGTTATAGTAATGTGCGCTATCTAATTGCAGGTAACAGTAGCAGTGTTAATTCAATGAAATAAAACTAATTAATTCTACTGTCCACAACTCAACTTCTCCATCCCACCTCTGCCTTCTCCCCCAGCAGTTCATCTTTGACAGCTCTTTCTTCTTCTTTAGTCATCCTTTTCTCATGTTTTTTGAAGTACTTCCTCTTCCTGGCCTGGAGGTTGAACCATGTGTAGGCAAAGGCACGGACCTGGGGCAGCAGAGCCTCAATGAACGGATGGAACTCATCCTGCATGACAGACAAATACATATACAAACGCATGTTAAACACAATGGTCAGTGACAGTTCAACTTTGACCATTTGCTCAGTTAAGAGTTGGATCATTGGCTCAAGCTGATGTCTGATGTGGATGTGCTGTGATTATTCTTCCCACACTCTTCTTTTTTCTCTTACAAAAGATTTAGCAGGAGTCAATTTGCTTACTCACACATACATACACACATAACAGCAAAGCCAAGCACGCACAAGTGTATTGGATGCAAAGGTATGTATTTATCTATGTGTTTTATTAAAAATTTACACCAAAGTTACAACACACATATGTTGAAATGCTATTTCAAATACACATACACTATGTTTTTAATATATTTTTTACTGAACTCTGACTGCTGCGGAGGAAACAAAAACATATTGCTTCCCTGCTGAAATTGTTTGAGGGTGAAAAGGCTGTTGCTTGAAATGTCTTTTATGTTTATTCATGTCTATTTTACAACTTAAAAATATTCAGTGTGTGTAGCCATGTTTTGGGAGGAAATTATGAGGATCCAACTTCTACAACAATATATCTGCTTCGTAAGAACTATGCAATTTGCATTCATAATGTATATTATTAACCCACCAAACAGTGAGTGAGAGTGCACCCTCTACTGGCAACTCTGCATGTATTTTTTAAATTATGTTTAGTAATGTTATACTAATATGATAAATAAAAATGTTGTAACTCTTGAAAATGAAGTGCATCATTTATCTTTTTTATACCAAATCATGTCCTCATTCATCATTGGTTAATCCAATGCTTCTGAAAGATGTTTTTTTAAAGGTAGACATTAAAATGGTCTCCAGCTATTGATTCACAACTGATCCAGCTTTACAGCTTTGAGAGTTTTAGCCCAAAACAAACTTAGAAGGATACAAAATGTAGACCATCTTTTTTAGAAGCTAATATGTCATTATTATTGACAGCATTGATCTGTTTTCTTGTCATTTTATGTATATTGTGTATTCAGTAATAAATTCACCAAGCAATGTATTAATAACACCTTTACACATTTATCTGTGAAAATATCTAAACAGTCAATCACAGAGGAAAATCAACAGTGAGATTGGGGCTGAGAGAAATTCCACAGTGACTTCTGTAAAAACTCCTTCAAAAACTATAAGCCAAGTACAATGGCTGTAACTGCAGGGGACAAAAGGTGTAGCCTAGCCTGATTGAATTTCTGCAGAGACAGCAGAATTTGGTGTCAATTAGTCAGCATCCATTGACAGTCTTGTTGCTGGCAATGTTCATCAATTTATGGTTTACCATCTTATAATTACTTCTTCCAGCAGGACAATGTTCCATGTCACAAAGCTTAAGTCTCAACAGGCATCATGAAAAGTGAGATCAGTGAACTTCATTGACTCCCCATATTCTAGACCTACCAATCTATAGACTAGGATATAGAACATCTTTTGGATGTGATAGAACAGATGATATAAGTGCTGTGAAGCAGGAAATGCATTGTGCTACTTACACTATAGAACAAATATAGCACAACAGTACAAAAATCTCTATCTAAGTTAATATGATTTCCTAACATAAAAGTGAAAAACCTGTGGTGGTGTGACATTTACTCTTATTTCCTGATTCCTTGCTCTGCCCAGCACTATACTGCCCACACTGGTTCAATGTTGGAAGAGAGTAGTAGTATGAGTTTGTTTGCCTGTATCCTGCAGTGACTGACTCAATGTTAGCGGTTGTATTAATGCAAACTCTCTCTTTACTTTGCCCTATCCACACAAATTTCCACCATTGGATCTTTAGATGACAAATGAAATCATGATTGTCTAAATCTATTTTTATTCTATTATCTTATCTATTTTTATTTTACTTTTATGTCAATCATTGATTTGCTGCAGTTCCAAGTATGGTATTGACCAATGATTTATCTCATAAAATGTCTGAATATATAAAGACGCAACATATTAAAACATATCTTCACTTCAGAAATCATATTTAATTGCTGTGTTGAGGAAAAGTAGATTTGAAAGAAAAATATTTTTGCAATACAGTTGCAGTTGGTTTGACAAATCAATTGAGAAAGATATTATTAGATTTCCCAATTAGAAATAAATATACTTTTAGCTTCAATGAAAACCACACAGAACAAAGGGACATAAAATGCATGTGGGTGAATAAAAGTAAGCACTTTTTTTAATCATCTGGAAGATAATCAAATCTGAAAAAGGGTGTGGCAAAAAAAATATAAATAAATAAAGGAAAAAGGGAAAAAAGAGACTGATAAAAACCAAAGTAATTAGTAATTAATATTAATCAAGTAAAAGGCCAAAATTGAAATGATTGTTATTGATTTAAGGTCATTTTGCACAGATTCTATCTACGAGCATTATCTGAGTCATATTTTCATCTAATTGAAGCACAAAGAGCCACAAACTGTTCTTAACGATGCTCATGATTTTAAGTGTTACTAATGACAGTAAATGGAATTTACTGTATTTGAGACTTTCTGAATGAACTGTACAAACTGTACAAATGCATTCATCTTCTACCGCTTATCCATTTCTGGGTCACGGGGATGCTGGGTGCACCCTGGACAGGACACAAAGAGACAGAGACGAACAACCACTCAAACTCACTCAGACTTATGGACAATTTAGAGTCACCAATTAACCCAAACATGATGTCTTTGGATGGTGAGAGGAAACCCACGCAGGCACAGGGAGAACCTGCGAACTCCACACAGAAAGGCCCCAGAACCGAACCCAAGACCTTCTTATTGTGGGGCACCAGCACTAACCACTATGCTGCTGTGTTGGCTGCAAATGCATATAGATTGTATATCTAACAAAGGTTATATGCTTGTGTGTGAGATAGCTTGTATATCAGTAATCAGAGTGCACACAATTTAAGAAACAATGCACACTCAACCCTGACACCTTGTTTCCAAGGTCCTTAAAAAGATTTTCAGGTGAACTGTATCTCACATGCTTCAAGTTTCTACTATTGTTTTCTTTTCTCTGATATTTTCAATTGGTTTGATTAACACTTCAATGGATTAATGCAATGACTTTTCAGCAAATGTGATGTGCCTTAAACCCCACTCTTTTATTTCATAAAGAGGTAAAAGATGTTTTTTCTTAATGCGGGACACTTAATCTGTTGACTATGGCTACTCAGTTTGGAAGATTTGGTGGATGTATTGCTATCAGTGCTGGTATCCAATCTTATCTTGTGTGTAATTTATTTCTTTTATGTAAGCAATTAAGCAAAAAAAAAAAGCATTTCAATGGTTCTTAAGTAGTGATTGATTGATTGATTGATTATGCAGTAGTGAATAATCTTAAAATGCTAATGAGGCATTGTTCACAAATGAGTGCAGCCAATCTGCCTTCATCTGCTTTTACATGGACTTGGTGTTAGCTCAGCAGTTTTTAGTGGCCAAAAGCTGGAACACGTCCAGACTGAGCATTCGGTTCAGCAGCCTCTCTCCTCCCCTGATCTCCTACAGCAGTTCTTCCACACTGGGAGAAATGAATCATGAAACAGATCAATTATGAAGCTAGAAATAGGCCTCAACTTCTCATTATGCAATACTGGGGGTTTTTTCTTATTCTGTCAGATATAAAATGCAGTGAAGGTGATGTTATATATCACAATCAGCCCAACCAAAAAGAAATCATTATCTTCTAGCACTACCTTGTTAACATGAGCCAAATTGCTGCACAGTGTACAGCATGGACAGCCTGACTGTAGTGTCCTTTTGGCCCTACCTCACATACAAATGTATATGAATCATGCTATAATCTGGTGGAAAGAATTTTATCTCAGTGAAATCAATGTTTTTTGCTAAATAAATCAAATAAACTAAAAAAGTGAACTAAACTAGAAAATAATGTTTCAGTCAGGTTTCAGATGGTATCCACTGAAAGACATTGAACATCTAATGCAGATCTCTGCACTAGTAAAATTGCCATATTACTTCATACCTAACAGACTTTTTATTGTCAAATCTGGAAAATACCTTTTGCTAATCTACTCCTATCATCTGTGGAGCACCACAGGGCTCCATTTTAAAGCCAGTTTTATTTTTCCTTGCTCCTTTGTGATTGCTGGCAGACATAAGTTTTGCCAAGGAGTACAGAGGCATGATGAAACTATGGAGCTGTATGTCTCTGCTCTACATAAGACGCTGGCATTGTGTGACTTTGGAAATGCAGAGAAAGCTATACTACAAGATCACATTATCCAAAAGGCCTACAGTTGAGGTATACTTGAACATTTATAACTTGAAGATAAACAAAACTGGATGCTACACTAGATAAGGCCATTCTGATTGCAAACCAAGTGGAATCTGCTGTATGTGAAGCCAGTGCATTCTCAAACAGTGAAATGCCAGCAAGGGAGATTAAAAAGCTGCCAAAGAGCGAAGGAGGACTTTCCAGCAGTGTAGGGAGCCAGAGAAACGATGAAACAAAGTCTGCACACACATGCAGATGTTACAGATATGACTCAGTTAACACCTGAATAATTCTACAAAATGCCTGGCTGCAAACAAAATATACAAAACATGTCGAAGGACTGGGCACTTCAGACAAGTGTGTCATTCAGATCAAAAATTCAGGTTGTTGTCCCTGTAAGATACTGCCCCTCTAATGTCCTGATGATCCACCAATGATACCAGTCCCTCTGCCTGACGATGGAGTTGGCCATTGTCGACCCGTTCCAGATTGCTCTTACTGATTGCTAGTTCGGTGTTACTATGGTGGACTGCAACTCAAAGTGGTCAGAAATGTTTTGTTCCATGTTGCACCACAGTAATTAACTTAATGAGAACTGTGTTCAGTGAAAAGGGAAAGCCCATGGTTGTGGTCACGCATAATGGCCCAAAGTTTACATCCTCAGAATTAGAGTTGGGTACTTAGAAATGGTTCCAAACTGGATTTGGTTCCAAACGTTTAATTCCAAGGGGATCGTTAAGAAATTTTGATTTTGGTTCTGCATTAGGATTCCTAAAGAAATGTCCCTCGCAGCTTCCGCTAGTTTCAGTTTCCATATACGTGTACAGCTGCGCCGCACCAGTATTGCATGCATATACGACTGGCTTCTGGATTATACAATTTTATCACTACACAAAGTGAGACTATTATTTGCTTTTTGCTGCTTTTTCTGCTTTTTGTTATAGGTTGAAATAACCTCCACATTAGCATCACAGTGCATAGCATATTTTGAAATTATACACTAAACTTTAGTACAGTAACACTTTTTCTGGCATCTGATCTAATATAACACATTTGTGGGAATACATGGCAGGTGACCCAACAAATATCTGACTTTTGGGCTTCTGGCCAGGGGTTGGCAGACTCATTATCATTCCCAGACAGACCAGGCCCCCCAGACTGGGTGAGAACTGCACTATATTCAACATGCTTATGGTGGGTAATGTGTAGGTGTGATTTACACATTATGTAAACATTTGGTAGCAGCTGTTGATGAAAATTAGACAAAATTCCTCATAGCATGCCTGGAGTAGAGCCAAAGGCATCAACAAGGTTGATGAGTTGGTGGATGTCCAGAAAAATTCCAAGGAGGATATTAGCATATGACACCAGAGAACACCATCTGACGAGTTACCATTGCCACTGTGCAGTGGCTAAAACCCCACTACAGCATCTTGCCATTTCTTATCATGCTCTACATACTCTGGCCTCATTGGGCATCATGCCAGGAGCCAGTGCCATTGTCCTGTAGTAAATACCCACCTGCTTTCTTCATCAACATGAGGAGTGAGTTTGTTTTCAAAGTATAAATTGTGTCAGATGATATCTCTCATCAACAAAGCTTCAAAGAAGAATTTAGTTTAAGTGTATGCAGAGTAATATTTTTGAACAGTTAAATGTTCTAATTTTATAAAGAGTTTGGTCTGGACTTGCTCTATATGTAAAGTGCCTTGATGTAACTTTGTTATGATTTGGCACTATATGAATAAATCTGAATTGATTTGATTTGATTTTAGTCAGTCCCAACTCCACTGGCCTGCTGATGGTGGTGCATCTTTGCAGTAAACCAATTTTAGTTGCCATATTACAAACAAATGGCATAATTAACATTCTGAACACTTTAATACTTAATGCTATCAAATAATAATTTTACCAATGTTAATTCATTTAATTTTGTACAAAACCTATTTTTAAAAGGGTTTATACAGCTGGGGATTTCCAGCCCCACCAAAGAGACATGACAGGTAGTTAAGGAGATCGCCAACCGTTTTTTAAATAATCCTTCCCACATTTTATTTTAGAGCATGAGAAACAGGCGCATGTTTTCCTTCATGATGGAGGAAGGGGTTACTGCAAAAAGTATGAAAACATAATGAAAAACGACTCTGAAATAAGAGAGGCTACCCAAAGCCCAAATCCTCTAAACTGGGTGCACATGGTGATGATAGTTCCAAAGGAAGAATGCAAAGTATTCTTGATTAAATATGGGATTTCAAAGAAGACAACTAGCTGTTAGACATTTGAAATGGAGTTAAAAAGAGATGAACAACAGACAAAATGAAGCAGAAGAGTGAGTCGAAGAAACAGAGACAGTTCTTCGGGCAGCATCAATGCTAATTAAGGTGCTAACACAGTGACAATCTAATCTGGAGGCCAAGTTAATCAACCATAAGGATGGAGCATGGAGAGACAATACAAGTATCTATGAGAGGCCAGAGAATATGGAGGGTAGTGATATGGTTAGATTTGTTGAGTACACTCAACTTCCCTGCTACTGTGAACTGAGCAAGCTCATCAAACTCTGCAGCTGTAGCCCAACAACACTTTGGCTCAACTTTCAGTACTCTATGACAAAGTGAATAATTACTTTGCAAGGGTATTAGAAAGTAAAAACTAAGTCATTTTGATGCAAGTCTTCAGTCGTTTCTCTGTAACAGTATAAATGCTAATCACTCTGAACACTTTGATATGTTTCTATGCCTTGACTACAGTCAACAATAAGGTAAATTCAGCTGATTGATATAAAACATATATAAAACAAAACATTTTACAGCTGACAGTGCATATCAGAACAAAAATCAAGGACCTCAGAGACCGGATAATGTCTAGGCTAGAAGAAAATATATCTCCACTCATCTGGGATTTTTTTAAGGGGCCAGAGAGAATCTATACTCAGTGAAAATTTGCATTTAAAAAAGTTCTCAGAGGATTCTGAAAAAAAAAAAAGTTTAACAGAAAAGTCTGGCTTTAGTTCAAAGCATCATTTTAGGAACCACCACTTGCTGCCTGCCCAGCACCATCCCAAAGGTGAAGCATGGTGGTGTCAGGTCCTTAGCAATAAGGACCGGGATACTGGTGAAAGGTTTGCCTTCCGACAAGGCAATGAACCTTAGCATACACTGAAGACAACACGAGTGCCTTAAAAATCTGTGAATGTCCTTGAAGGCCACAGCACTGACTTGAAACTAACTCAATACTCCTGAAAATGTCTGTCCAAATAATCCTCCAACCTGACAGAAGCTGGGAGCAACTGAAGACCTCAAAGTCCTCAAATCCTGATATAAGATTACTGTATCGTGATCCGCGTGCAAGATTTATTCCACTTGATCTTCCTTTCAATCCCGTTTGACTCTTGATGCATCACAACAGTTACTGATGACAATAAGCTCAACTATTCATACCATGAACCATCTGCACCCAAAAAAATTAACCCCCCCGTCCTTCACTGCCTGCAGCTTCATTACAGTCCTGCTGTTTGGCTGCAGCCAACTGCAGTGTACAACATTTGTGAGTGAGAAGTAAAAGTTAAGCAACAGAAGTTGTAGCAGGCTGTGCATTGAGCATTATCAGTTAAGCAGATCCACAGTTACTAACCCTAGGGATTCTGAGTGCAGTGGTCCATACGCCACAGACCAGTTGTCTTTGTGGTTCGGATCCACCTTTCTCTGGACACTGTTAATCATACAAATGTCAGTGATCTTAATGCTTTGTCTAGTACTACTTGTGCTGTATATTGAAGTTACATTTGACTGTAACCTATTATCTTTATGGTCTGAACTAGTTGTTCAAGTGTTCCTGATCCTTTTCAAAAGCTATGTTATGTGCACAAAATCACACACAAGACAAACCTATTGTAGAAAATCTTAGTTCTAACAAGGCCCATGAAGGTGGGACTTAGCCATACAACCTATCAGGCCTGGTAAGCTGCCTGGGTCAGGCATTTTGCCCTGTCTCCACCTTTGTTTGCTGCAGTTTATTGCATTGTATGACATGACTTTAAGTTGTACTCCCTAAGGTTGACTGTACATTATACATACATTATTTGACTGAGTCAGTGACATTGGTTATGGTCACTGCTGTTAATTTGCTCAGACCGACTTTACTATTCCTTTGTTAGTTATTGCTGTCACTTAGTTAAACAGTGAAAGCGTTTTTATTGCTTTTAAGATTTTACATCACCTCTAAGGGCCAACAGCATAAGTAGAAGTCCCTTGGAAAGGAGAATTAGCTTTTCAAAGTCTCTCCTCTGCTACTCATGCCTTAACAATTGTTACCATACACCAGCTATTTGGATAATCCACTAACCACAATGTCAATTTTCTACACATATTTAATTTGACAGTCTGACAGCAGCCAATCATGGCAAGCAGCACCTGGATGCACCTGGGAAACACTATGTGCTTGTAGAAAACAAGAGGGATTCCACAGGAGAGCAGCATATGCTGGTAGAGGGATCTGCATAAATCACTCCACCACCAGCAGAATATCATTAGGCATATTTCTCAGTCTCAGCACTGCTGACGACAGTGCACTTCTAAAATACAAAAGCAGCAGTTTGCCAACAGCAACACAAATGGTGACTGACTTGACAGCGATTAGATCCAAAAGATAACTCTCCTTCACAGATTACTTTACAAATGGTCAGGACACAGTACAGGGAACATGATGATAGCAACCAGTGGTCCGTGTTCAGTAGTGACCACAAAGAGAGCACAGAACCAGTCAAAACTTTGGACACACGTTTCCATTCAAATGATTAGAGAAGTGCGTCCAAAGTTTTGACTGATACTGCATATTTCAGCATAATGCAGCAATAGTTATAAACAAGCTATGGCCTGCATAGATAATACAGAAAAGGTGAGCAGTGTCTTTAAACTTTGTATGCCTCAACTGATTGGAGACAGACACACTGTAGAAGGACTTGCTTAGGCTGAAGTATTCACACTTTTCACTCCTTTGTAACAAGGTAACTTATGCTCAACACAGTGTTTTAGGTTTTTGGTTTGATTGTTTGTTTGTTTTTTTTTTTACCAGAATCTGTCCTTCCGTAAAAACAGATAAATTCAATAAAGAAATAAACCTGCTGTCTATAAAACATATTTCTAGTAATGATACTGCCGGGTCTGACTTCAGTTTTATCACACATCAGCAAAACTCAGCTACGTAATGTGTTTGATCTCCCCTCAGGCTACAGCAGAAACTGAGCTGAACATAGAGAGGGTGGGGGAAGGGTATTAAAACCATATGAGTGTGCTGTTAGAAATTGTCCCCAGTGAAGCTGTTGCAAGGCAAAAATGGTTCCACACAAGGAAAAAAAATTGTGACCTGAAACAACCCCTTGGCTCGGCCATTATTCACCATGGACCTCTAAGTTGGCAATGAGTAAGTGGCAAACAGCAGATCACAATGGCAGCTGTGTCAATGTGGTAAAATTGTTAAGATTACGTTTAACTTTATATGATCAGTGTGAGCACAACATAAACTGAGCTATAAAAGGTCTGAGAATTTGATTATAACAAAGGGCCCTTCAACAAGTCAGGACCTGAGGAAGAACTCGTAACATGGGGCTTGCTTTAGTTCTCATACTTTAGTGGTGCAAATAACATACTACCTAAATCAATTGACACATATAGCTGTTGGGGCATTTAAGCCCCCTAGGGATCTGGGGTCATGGGCAGTTGCTGTCATTGTCATGCTAATAAGCCAGTTTTAGCAGTGGCAGGAATTTCATATCATAAAGTAATCAAAGGTAGAGCTGTAGCAACAGTATCAGTAATAACTTTGCAGAAAGAGATATCTGTTACGGCAGACCTAGTATAGCAGTGCAAATAGCAGCAGTAGCAGCTAGTGATAACAGAAATGACAGCAGTCTTGGTAATAACAGAAGCCTCGTACTTACAGGGGTTGGCAGAGTCAGAAGACATTTGGACACAGCGCCCAGTAATAATAGTAGCACTGGTAAAATCAAAAGTCAGAGGTAAATGTAATAGTAGCAACAGCACCAGCAGCATTGAGAGGCTAAACTACCATTAGCAGCTGGTAGACTGTTTGGTGTTTCATCCTACTTATGGCCAGTTTGGGAAAGAGAAGCTACCTTCATTTTGGAAGGTTCATATCAACAATAAAAAACCCCATCATCAGCTGAAAACTGATCCTCACACTCTGCTCCACCTCCTCTAACTCTCACATAATTCCCTTCAGTCTACAGTGTGAAAACTGCATGAACACAAGTGCTGTGTTCAATTTTCTTTGGCTATTTGGATGCAAACATAAAGATGCCTCCCGACACATGCGCAAACTAAGCAAACTGTAGGCAATGTTACTAGCATACTGAAACCAAAAAGCTGATGCAGGTTTTGAAACACTCCTTTCTGCAGGTTCTGGCTCGTGGCTACATGTTAATATAAGTGTCCGTTCAATGTGCCTGCTGCAGTCGGTGTGATTCAGCTCTCCAGCCCTTCACTGAGTCAACCTGCTCCTGATATCAATCTATGATCCATATCACTGCCTGTCCTGGTAAGAAAAACAACAGCAGCTGAAGCCAATGACTGTTAGAACTGTCCAAATAAAGACTTCTGCAGATAAGGGACTTTCTCTTTCTGCTACCAAATCAACTGAGTATCACGGATCATTGGGGAACTACAGGGGAGCTTCATTTCCCTGCAGGGACGACTCTTCCTCTGGCGGAGCCTGTAAACAGCAGCGGTCGAGGGGCACGGAGAAGGACAATGCTGATTTACCTGAGATAGAGAAAGAGGAGAAAACATCATTTTGATGAGGAGGGGCTGAGTTAGACCGGGCTCGGTGTTAACATAAACATCCCTGGACTGAAAGCAGTGATTCTCATTGCGGCGTCACTTCTTTTCGCAGATCTCAGCTCAGCTCGATCCTTTTAGCTGCGGCTGATCCGGGTTAGCGAAAAAACTCCGCCGATCCCGAGCCTGTTTCACTGAATTTCGTTAAAGAAGCCAGAGGAGATCCGCCGCGTTAACTCCAGAAATGATGACACGTCAGAAAAGTTGAGGCGCCGCAAAAAAGCCCCGCAGGGACGAAAGCAAGCAGAAAGTTGAGAATAATCATTGTGAGGAGAATATGGCCGGAGGTACAACGAAGCACGGGGGCTGTGTCATTTAGAGAGGGAAGGAGAAGAGGGGGCGAAGAATAAGAGAAAAAAGTGAAATGACGTTATGATTTGAGCCCATCCCAGACCACAGGCTTAAAGCCGCAGCAGCCAGCCAGCCTGAAAAGTCTCAGTTCATCTGAAGATCAGCTGCTACTGAATGCGCTGGATAACAACACTGCAAGGGCTGCTGATACACACCAGCAGATTGTCTGAGGGTTTTCTAATTCAGCCCACTCTCCTCAGGTTTCATGTATTTCCGATTACATCCCAAAGATAAATCAGCAGTCAGGCTGATCATACTGCTTGATAATCTAAACCTGCTTCTTAAAAGATGTAGTATCACAAAGTACTGTACTGTGCTTCAGTACAAACTTAGATCCTCTGCTTGATTTTGGAATTTGCATTTACAACTACTTTTTACTTCACTAATTTTTTGACAGCAATATTAACAACTTAGTGAGAAGAGTAAAGAGAAGGGATGATACTTGACAAAACTAGCAAAAACACACAACTAGCATTAACTTTAGGTAACATGATGTACAGAGTGCTATTTGATAACAAACCTTGTCCTGATGCAACAATTATACTGTTAAATTATCAAAGGAGAAATACGCACAGCCTTACACGTTTAAAATCAGCTACTAAAATTTCTTGTAACTTTTAACTTTGTGATGTCACAACAAAGCAGTCACCATCTCCAGACGGGCCACAAGCCAAGGCTGATATAGGTTAAAAACTGAAATATTTTCATCTGATCACAACGAAAGCAGTCAGCTCTTTGCAGCTCTTATGATTGGCTTTCTGATCTGTTGTCCCTATAAAACTGCAAGTGTTTCACTAACTAACTTGTGGCCACAGTCTAAGTTTTAAATGACAATTATTATTTATTCTTTTTTTTTTTTTTATATACTGACAGTCAAATTAGACAATGACTACCGAAAAGAATTCATGGCATTTTTTCTGTTCCATGATTTACGTAAATATCATTGCAATGATATACATCTCTCTAAAACTACAGAGTAGCAAAGTACAAATATGTTATGGATATATTAAGATGGGAAAAATTAGATGGTCAATAAAATATAGGCTATTGGGTAGTTTGTGGGGGAAAAAACGTGTTTTTCTGATGCTCCAGCTGACCTACATAGAAACTGAATGTGTTTGTACTATCACTGGAAATAAAATAGAGACTGACTTCTCATGGCAGGCTGTGTGGGTGTTTTAGTAGGAAACAAGAGGACAAGCGCGTACTTTTGCAATTTTATAATGAATCTAAATAAAGACCATGGAATTCTTTTTAAATGAAAAAGAAATAAATCTGTGGGCCATACGTAAATGTCCTGCATGCTGTTGTAACTGCAGCAGCATAACTGGACACTGTCAGGTCGACACAGCTTGATTTGATCCCAGCTCTGTGGTTGTTAACTGCAGCAGTGAATTAAACTATCCAGTCTCAACTTTCTCAGTTGGTGGTGATGGACGTTTGTCTTCTTTCCTCTCTGTCGTGGCATCTGTGCTAAATGTCAACATGAACTCAAATCTTCCACTGAGTGTTTCCAGCAGCACTGCGGATATAGGACTGCCTCCCCCCGGCACCGTAGCGTTGCTCTGCCCCAGCTGTACGCCGGGACAGGAGGCCCTCTGTCGGCCTGTCATCCCGGCTCAGCCCGTTCGGCTTGAACTGCGGCCATTTTCTGCTGACTAACACACACACACACACGCACGCACGCACATGCACGCACACGCGCATAAGCCGAGAGAAGGAGGCAAAAGCCGAACTTAAAGTTGGCCTGTCGCCGTCCCGCGTGACGAACGGAAGGGGGCAGAAGGGCCCGATGCTCCACGCTCCGACATAAAAACACCAAACTCGGCAACTTTCACCCGAGCATGTCCGCCTTCACCGACAGCTCACTCCCGCGCCGCCAGAGGTCGGAAAGCACGTCCGCCGGTGGGAAAAGCCTGGATCACGCCAGCACGGACACCACGTCAGTCCAAACTCCATTCAAAAACTGGACGAGTCTTAGTTGACTTGATTTCCGGCTAACACACTTATCGCCTGGCGTGTGGCTGGAAATCACCTCGTGTTTATGTGTGATTTAGAACAATTCGGCACACGTACGGTTTTGAAAAACACCTTCATTTCAATATAGTGTCAAGTTTAATGGTGGTTTGGCACTGCCGGCTTCCGCCCTGTACGGCGGGGTCTGAAGGAGGACCCCAGCTGTCAGAGCCAACCAAACCGTTTTAAAGTTGAGATTACTGGAAAGTGTGTAGTGTTTTCGGTGCTGGGCCTGTGCCCGAATTTAATAGCACATCCTGAAAATTAAAGATTTGATTTCAACACTTTGAGCTCCGCTGTGTGTATGTGTTAACGAATGCCGTGAAAAATGATGTGCTCGGTTTTTGAGTGAAATTAAGGGACACGCTTTCTCCACGGGTCAGACGTCACACGCCGGACTACAATGTCCGGACGGACGCTTCAACAAACTAGAAGACAGAGATTTAAAAAAAAAAATAGTGTGTCGCT
The DNA here is from genome assembly GCF_900963305.1 of Echeneis naucrates. Lineage (NCBI taxonomy): Eukaryota > Metazoa > Chordata > Actinopteri > Carangiformes > Echeneidae > Echeneis > Echeneis naucrates. Next base: position 14,837,328 of record NC_042514.1, read on the forward strand.
GCCATTAAGAGAAAAGGGATGTAGCTGCTGTCGCTTTACGGCTCCACTGCTCTACTTTCAGCTGCGCCGGCTGATGTTTTTCATTAAACTCCTTCGCATTGCGTCTTTTTTTTTTTCGGGAAAAAGCACGAAACAGCACAGCAGCAGGAGGGCACGGTCCACTACAGTACCGTACCGGAACGGGTTTTGTTGTCCTACCATGTCGAAGCTGAGCCGCCGCCGCTAAAGCTGATCTCAACGCCTGCCCATCTTGCGTTGTCGGTCATTACAATCCCGCGGACTCTTCATTTCTATCGCCGTGCGCGTGCCAGCTGGAGTAAATCCGCGGTGCTCGAGACCAGGAACGTCCCGCGTCAAGCTTCGGGCTCCACGGCAGTAACCCCCCCCCCCCCCCCCGGAGGCTGCGGCAGAGCAGCATTTCCCCCCCTACCTTACCCTCTACCTCCCCCCACACCGGGCCTACCGGCTACTGCTTTCATTCCTCACTGTTATTGTGTTTACCTCCTTGGCCTTCCCCGCTTTGATCGCGTTCTGCTCTTCATCAACAAGCATCCAAAAGTTTTTGTTTTGCTGCACAAACGCGCCCAAATAAATCTATTTCAGCGTTATTACAAAGCAATTCCCTGTCGGATTCTGACTGACAGTCAAAAGTCTAGTTAAAACAGAAAATCAGAGCTGCCGTGAACTGTTATGCCATCGGTTTGCTCCATAAACAAAAGCACTTGGGCTGGAGCAGAATGAAGAATAACGTGGTGTGCACTTGCAGTGAATTGAACAGCTGAAATGCTGTTCTTCCGTTTTCTTCAACGATTTTCACGAAGATGCTCCCGCTGTTGCGCATTAGTTTACACAGAGCGAAACTATTCACAAAGACTCAATCATCACTCAATTTCCACTTCGTGGCTAAATGTCATCTATTACAAGTAAACAGAGCTTAAAGCCAATCACAAAAAAAAGAGAGAAAATGGGGATTTCTCTCAGAGGAAGCCATCGATGAATTTCTTCAATAACTGTAGGTCAGCATTAGAGAAGCTTGGACTTTATAACCCTCTCCATAGCTCTTAATAATAATAATAATAATAACAGTAATAATGCCTTGTGTCCTACTGTTCTGGTCCAGCAGATGGCAGCACCACACTTTCAAAAAGGATCGGTCACTTTTAAGATGGCCTGGTTGGTTGAACAGTGGGACTGCTGCAGTTTTTCATGCTCAATGACATATTGACAGAAAGCAGAAACTGACAAATTATACTCAATCTAAACTTCTTTTTTTTTTCTAGTCCCACTGTTTATTTAGAGTTTTTGATTCAGTTTTGTTCTGCTCAATTAACACGTGTGTTTGCAGTGACTGAGGCAGGCGAGTTTTCATAATTATGTATTGTTTCTGTGTGTTTTGTTATTTATGTGTAACTGGAGAAAAATATGGATATCACTGCAGGTTTACTGAGAAATGCTGCCAGCTGACTAGACGTGACTAGACTAGACGTGCTACATTTTATTCAGAGGTCTATAGATGAATTAAAGAGCCACAGTTAATAAAGGTGTACACATTACTTATTGTTTACACTTTTACTGTATTCATACTATCACAACAAAATGTGGCTTCTCATGGATTGTACATGCCATATTTTGATGATTGTGTACTGCCACCAAAAAGGATCCCATAACCTCAGACTGCATTCCTGCTAAAGGTTTTTCATTATTGTATACAAATCTGTTGTTAAAGCAATGTTCTTGATACTGTAAGTTTCACAATAAATGTTAGACTTTCAAATGAAAATATTTATTTGCGTCCTTATAATATTACCAGACACACAAAGATTTCTTTTATTATCGGATGACTCATAAAGTAGCAGCTATATTAGCGTTATAGTTGCATAGGTTGGTTTAGCCCAACAGAAATAACACACAACCAAACAATGTTTTGCTTGCAAAATAATTAGCCAAAGTTAATTTTACATCATAGTTTTTAAATTAATTTAACCCCAATTAACTTTATTTTTGTTTTGTTATTGTTGTGTGGGAATGTAAATTCCTACTGATGTCCATTCTTCTCTGGCCTATTAAGTTACATAAACTTTTGGTTTCTTCGCGACTAACAGATGCTAACAGATGAAGTGAAGACCAAGTTCTTTTCAATTCTTCAGTAGTTTATGGGTAGGCAACTTTAAAAACATCACAAGAAAAAAAACATTTTTTATTCAAATCCTTATTTCAAAGTAATTTAGATTCATGTTTCAGAATATAGTCATCCAAAGTTCATATCCAGATAGTCAGTGCCTGCCTGTGACCTCTCACAGCTGACCTCACATTCCTGACAAAGCATCATGTGAAGGTAGTAGCTTCTTTTACAAACGCTTGTATCACCTTTAAAATAAAGGGTGATTAGTTAGCAACATGAAGACACCACTAAACTCTAGCAGCTTGGTAGTTGGACACAGTGACTAAGTGGCTCTCACTGAAACTCTGTAACTGTAAATATCTGATCTTCATTTCAGACACTTTATGATAAGAATAGCTGATTAAAAAGGAATTGTGATGATTTTATATTATTATTGCCTTGGCATTATTGTTACAAAGTGGACTAAAATCGTCTTTTTAAAAACGATCTGCATAATACTTTTTGCAATAATGTCTGTTCGTAACAGTGCAAATTAGAAGCTTTCCTTACACTCTCTGGGGTCTCTGCAATGTAGAGTAATTGAAATGTACTAAAGAATTTTGTAATAAAAAAAAATTAGATTTAATAAACAACATTATTGCCTTGTTGTGTTTTTGTATACTAGAACAAAAGAGCAGTGACCCTATAGACCTGCATGTTCACTCACGCACAGCAGCACAAAATAACACGTTGGATGCTTTGATTGAAAGGTTAAAGGTGGCTGTGGTAATACAGATAACATAAATCTCCTTTAAACACTGCTTCTTTTGGATACTCCGTGCTTCTATTTTCTGGTCTCAGTTATGTCATTCACTTGTTTTGTTTCAAGTACTGTCACTTCTCACCCTACCGTGTTTCTCCCCATATATATCTCACCTGTGTACAAATCAGCACCAGATACTTTATCTCCCTCTCATCTATGTAAGCCACCTGTGTAATCAACAATTGTGTGTGTGTGTGTGTGTTTGTTTGTTTTTTTTTGGCTCAGCCTTTTGCCCTGTGTTTTTGTATGTCTGTCTGTTCTGACTGACTGCCTTTGTACTGAACTTTTGCTGTGGGTAAAAATTTCGTAAACCTATTGCATGAGTGCGTTGTTTGTGCCTGCTTGCAGCTTGATATAGTCAGATAGCAAAGAAGCACTTAACCCAAATGGTGACAACATAAAACTTCCCATCTTGGCCAGAGTATTTTTGATGTTTAAAACAATCATTTAGTTTTCAAATACATTTATCCACATGTGACCTATTGCATCCTAGAATTGTTGAATATATTTCTCTATCTATGTAAGAAACATGGGACACCACACCGAAATAAAATCTGAGGTAACTCCTAAAGATAGGCCTGATTCTCCCAAGAGCAAGATTTAGACTATTAAGGTCATCCAACCCCTCCCCCTTCAGTGGAGTTATGTGATTTGGGCCATTTCCTAATAAGCACAGTACCTGCTGTTTAATATTAGTGTGTGCTAAGTATCAGTTGGGATCCTTTCTTTGTCTCTGTCTTTGCTAGAAAGCAGCCTTTGTGTTGTTAAGGGAAAGACCTCTAGAAAGGGATGTCAGACCTGGGATTTTTAATATCTAGCAGACAGATGTTGGTGGAATTATTTGCTTTAAGACTGATCAACAGGGCTTACAGACCTCAGCCTCTTCCTGATGGAGCCACACAGCTCCACAGCTGAAGTGTTTATACTAAGATGTGGCAAATACAGCCGAGATAATCTTACAAACAGATCTATTTCTCAGTCAGGGTCAGTGATGGGGAGCTTACAGCAAAGGAAGGGCGAGCGAAAATGGCTACGGGAAAAAAAAAGGTTCACCTGAATTCACAGTTTCACAAACTACTTGGTTGAAATTCTTTCTCTGTGTTTGGTCTGCCAAAGGTGGTTCAAACCAACCAAAGGATCAATGTCAAATCCAAGCTTTTTGCACTGGCCCGGAAATCTCTAGCCATTGATCATATAACATCTAGCACTTGTTGTATGATCCCAAATGCTAGGGGTCCCATGAGTGATTTCACCAAGCAATGAAATCCATGATGCAGAAGCTCTACTATAGCTCGAGTAAAGTTTGGGATGATGGTATACCCCTAGTTCTGGTTGCTGCCTTTGAGGGCGTCCAGGAGTCACTAGGTTTCTGTCCAGCTGAGCTGAGCTAGTTTTTGGATGTAATGTTCCTTAAAGCGCCTTAAAAAGCAGTTGGCTGGTCAGAGTATGTTGCCAGCTCAAACAGCACCTCCCACCGGGCCGCTCTTTGGCTAGGGATGATCTGACCTCTTCCTAAGTGAAAATGAAGGAACACCACGACCACAAGGCACTCGCTCACTTGTATCTGACAGTTGCAACAGCCCAGGTTGTATCATGTCATTGTGATGAAACCGTATCACTCCCAAGATGCTAAAACTGGATATTCCACATCACATGATAAGGCTGCTATCTCACCTATGGCACCCATTGCATAAGTGAGCTCTCCTGTTGCTGATGATGGCTTAGTGATGCTTGATGCCACACTACAGTGGGCAAGATTAAGTAACACGAAGGTACTGTGTGGTTTGCCTCACTATCAATGAAATAAATGCTCTAAATGGCAATTTTTTTTATTTACTTATTTATTTTGGAAAATGGGAGAAATGTTCTCAGTAGTTTATAGAATGAAACAAAATAGTTCTTTTTATTCAAACACTTACCTATAAATAGTAAAATCACAGAAACTGATAAATTTTGTAGTGGTCACTTAATGCTTTCCAGAGCTGTAGATGATAACCCATATACAGGAACTCTGCACGAAGTACTTTTACCTTTGATACTTGACTTAAACATAGGTGGTATTGCTGGACCTTTACTATGGTTATATTAATGTGTGACTTTTGAACTTTCAGCTTGAAGGAGGTAAGTAAACAGCTGTCTCTAACGAGCCTACCTTGACACTATCGCAGATTCTTGGTAGATGACTTCAACAACTGATTAAAATGTTCGCATCGCTGATGCTCTTAAAACAGAGAGAGAGAGAGAGAGAAAAAGCAAGCGACAAGCCTCCCTGCAGAGGATTTAGAGAACATGGTCAGAGGGCTAAGCACAAGTAGCTTTCATAGAATCTTCAGACTGTCTGAGTTCATGATGAGTATGCAGGATCATTATTAAAAAATAAGGTTTGCAGCCATCAACTGCAGCAGGCACTCATGAAGTTATTTCACCACCTAAAAATGTAAATGATGCAGCCTTTTTTCAAAGGTAAAGTCAGACTTACAGGCTGCTAATTTCACCTCAAGGGTAAACTGAATGGCTACCAGCTGCTGTAAGCGGAAATCTGACCACAGCATCACGTCAGGTGAGTGTGTAACCATAGTGGTCTCTCAGTCTTAGAACAGATGTAAAGGTTTAACTGGGGAACTTCAAAGCCCAGGGCGGCACGATGACTGGAAGTCCCTGTATGTCGCCCCCAAAATGGACTGGCGACCTGTCCACGGTGTACGCCACCCTAACCCAATGTCAGCTGGGATTGGCTGACATTGCCCCCGTGACCCTGGCTTCAAAGCCCAGAGTCAGTATTGCTCTGACATATTTATCTACGCTCAAGCGCTCTGGTCATCACCCGGAGGCTTTCTTGACATGCCTTCAATTTAATATGATGAATAGGCCAGAATCCACTTTACTCCCAGTGAACGGTAACAGCAGCATTTTTAAAAGTACACTCAGGCCAATGATACTCAGCTGGACCTCCATGTGTAGCATACCAGCAGATCTCGCTGCAATTCAATTTGTGTGGCCTTGCACTTCTACCTCTGACTTACTATGTAAACAGCATGAGCACATGTTGTTAATTCATCTGAAGATCATGCTAGTGGCTCCACTTCTAATATACCTTATGCACATGTCAGATTTCATTTAAAGACACCCTGAAAGCCGAGGGAAAGCATCTTCATCTTGTCATGGCAGTGCCACCAACTGATGAGAGAAATACTTTGAAACAACTGGCAGGACTTAGTGCAAAAGACATCTAACCAAGCATATATACACTCACCCTGCGACCCTTATACTACCCAGCACCAGAATAATACTTCCAAACTAATTGAGGTCTGGTGATTGGATGGTAATATTGTAGCATCAATCAATACAAATTGTATGAAGTTAATTTAAAAGTAAAGCTTTGGTGTTTTAGTCGCATTATGCAATAGATATAAAGGTATCCCGTCTCTTTCTCTCCATTGTATTTGGGTCCTTGCTGCTTTTTCTCTTCATGCTGGTAATGAGAGGCTTCCAGTTTCCAATCAATCTGTCTTCTTCTCTCAATGACCCTTCCACCTCCCCCCTCATTATAAAGATCATACAGCCTGTTGCCCTCCTACACATCATTTGCCACCCAGCTAGTTGTTTAAACATAAATGGGACTAAAGTTATAGGGAGGCAATGGTCCTTTTGTAAAAAAAACAACAAAAAACAAAACCCTCAAGAATTCCTTGCTGCTGCTCATCACAGCCTTTAGAAAGTAGATGAATACCAGAATTAACATGCTCTCGTCATCACATAGTTTTAAAAGTACTAAATGAAAAGCTTTTTCTGCAGTCACTGTGTTGCGGTTGTGTTTGTCAACGTTCACTGATCTGGTCTAATGTTAAATATGTACCGCAATAACAGGAAAGACGTACACACTAGCTATTAATACATAAAAATAAATAAATAAATAAATAAATAAATCATGCCACATGTCCAAATAAACCCTCACAGGGCTGATGATAGATAACTGAGGCAATTCAGGTTTGGCCTTGTTTTATTCCTTTTAGGGTAGGCATGTCCAAATATGAGGAAAATCTGCAACGGGCAGTAACACTGCTCAATACTGTGATGACAAGATGACTTGTGATAAACAAATCCTTTAGTTTGAATATACAGTTCCGCTCTGCTCCTCTATCATCATGCCAGCCAACCTCACAGTCACTACTTAATTGACACTGTTCCTCCATGGCTCCAGATGTTGGTGAGATGGAGGTTGTCTCATCTAGTGGTGCCATATCACGTATAATTTCTATCATCTCATCAATTCATCAGCTGATCTGGGACTTTCTTCATTATTCAATTGTTTTTGTAAAAGGATCGTAATAATAATAATGATAATAAAAGGTTTCTGCAGTAGAAGCAACAATGATTACAATCAGCTCCACCACAATCAACAATGTCTCCCGAAACAAATTTAAAAAGCCCCCTTTGACATCATCTGCCGGTGAGCTAAGTAAGCTGATCCTGGTAGGTTTTGATTGCACTCAGAGTTGCCATTTACATCTCAACATAGTAGACAATATCAAACGTAGTGAATACAGGATGTTGTTATTTGCACTATTGATGGTTTCAAGAGCAAAGACAGTTGGCAGTCTCAGCACTGAACCTCTCGATGTTTTGTTTCTTTTATTTTGTTCTCATATATATAAAACCGGGTTTTATTTCATTTATGTTTTGCTGTGGTTGAGACAGGTAGCTGTCCATTGTTAATCACAACTGTGTAAAGTTGTAGTTAGTCATGGGCCATCATGACGGACATTAGTGTGTGGATTGGTGGCCTCTGTCAGCACTTCGTGTGAAGTAACATGTGTATTCATGCAAAACAATGAGATGAGGATGATGCTTTGGAAATGAAGGTATCTACCTTCCAGTGATTCCTCTATGAGTGCTTGCTATGTAGTATTTCCTCTCCTTGAGAATCCAGCATGGTGATGGTAAATAAAAGGGATTTTTTTTATTTATTTAACCATTTTTAATCAGAGTTCCATTCAGAATAATTTTATTTCATATCATAACAATGATGAAAATGCAATTTCTTTGTCAGCGCTTCTGTTGGCCATCATTTAATTATCGTTATGTTTAACTTTAATGACATACTGTGACTGTTATATTAAACTGAAAAAGATCCTAAACTCACTATTAAGTTGGCCTATATAATGAATTGAAAGCCAATAAAATCACTGCTTAATGTAAACTCATCCCATATTTACTCAGCTATATCAGATTTGTATATATTTCTCCAAATTAGTCATTTTTTATGTTCATAATTTTCATAATTTTGATTTTAGTGTTTTCTATAATTATTATTTTATTATAATTCAACAGAGGCCTTACATTTCCCCAACTCTTTACTGTTTTATTTGATGCAGTTTTACAAAAGTTTAGTTAGTCTAAGTTTTGTTTGTAATGACGTGAAGTGTTCCTAATCTCTTTGGTCATCTTAAGTGCCCAGTCAGAAATTCAGTAATTAACTTCTGCTATGGTTATCAACCTATATGATGAGCAGAGAAACAAATTGAAAATAAAATTGCAACTGATTGTAGTAATAAAGGAGTGCTGAGACTAAATATGCACAATTATGGCCCATTTGAACCAAGAGACATCTCATCTTGAGCACTTTGTCTTAGAAGTCTTAGAGGGAAGAAGAACAGAGAAGGAAGCTGCAGGAAATTAACTAGAAGACTGAGTTCCTTGAAACTGAGCTCACCAGATCCCTGTCTGAGCTGGTTATCAAACACATGCAAAGGATCAGTCCAGTCTTACACAAGGTGTGCATGTTCTAAATGTTCCGTAGATAATACTTAGTATACATGTAAACCACTGAAATACATTAAATATGAACAATAGAAACAACTGAATTACCAAATGTGTGTATTAAAAGCCACCTGAATGCACCCTTCACATGTCAGTCCCACACAGAGCCAGAGGGACTCAAGCAGATAAAGCAGTCTTTGCTGTTGATGCCCACTGTGGTTATTAGTACTGAAAACTTTTCAGTTCTCGTTTAATCCTACTATCCAAAATTGCCTCAGTGGGTCCAAAGGTCCAAGGTGCCAATTGTAACTATATGTTGAAAATCTAATACATAGTAAGAAATCTTAAAATATATCACATATAACCACATTGCTTTTTGGGGCCTTACGAAAGTCAGACTCACCATCCACCATGTCTTGGCAGTGACATCATAACACAGTTGCCACTTTACTGAGCTGTCTGCTTCACCACATCCTCCTGGTGTAGCTGACATCGCCATGACAACAAAAAGGAGCTGCTGAAATGTCAAACAGCCATAGCGTTGGAGTAAAACAGGATTTGTGGTATATCCTGTGTGATGAAAGGACTGCCACTGTTCTCAGTATTTTCCAAACTGTGTCCGTTTTTTGTTGTTGTTGTTGTTCACGATCTATTTCTGCGAGTTCAATCCAATCCTTGTATATCCCAGTTTTGGTAAGGCTCTGATTCCAACGCAAAGGTGAAGTTCTTCAGAGGTGCATTATGACTTCAGAGGAAACAGCCGGTGACTTTGTGAACTTCAACCTCAGTGAAAACCAAGATCCCCCAAGATCCTTGCATGAAAATAAATTCGCTATATGAACCTTTAAGATGCATCTGAGATTTATAGGCAGCCTGTGTGCCTGGTCTGGCATATCAACACACTCTCAGAAACGAACACACCTTTGAATTAGTGTAGGCATCCTGTCAGATCCAGCACCGTGTCTCCTCTCACTCCTGCTGGACTCCCACTGAATCGAGACATCACCAGGTAAAAAAGTTCACCATGTGTTCCAGTTATAATGTCTATTTGGGATTTCTTGCATGCCAAAACCTCTGCAAACCACAGAAAAATATTTGCAGTAAAAGATTCATACGGGAGCTAAAATATAAGTAACACACCACACAACATATGGACTTTGTTAATCAATCCTCCTCTGATAATCCATGCCTAATTCTCTGTACTGGGTCCTCACATCATTTTGCAGTAGTAGTTTTGGGTTCCTGAATAGATTCCTGTGTTGTTTCACCAGCTCCTCTCAGCACATGTAGGGCAGTTCAAATGTCTTTACACAGAAACTCCCAGTTAAAATGCCCAATCAACCTCTTGTCCTTCTGTGCAAAAAAAAAAAAAAAAAAAGCACCAGCCACCAACGAAACCAAGCAGCCAACCACCCCTCTTTTCATTCCTCTGAGTGGGCTGTGACTTTGAAGGGATGGATTAGGAGCTAGTAGAAACACACAACTGCTTCTTAAACCAGCTGTCCAAACACTCATCTACAACATGTGCTCTCAGAAGAGTTTTATCATATACGGTTAAAACATTAAACAAAAAGGTCAGAACAGTTTTTATCTTGACATATGGTCTGTCTGTGTCCCTCCACAATGACTCATTGCCCGTTTTAAAATAATGGCATTGGCCTTTCTGTTTTTGTCTCTTACTCACTCTCTCTCCCTCCTTCCATCTTCCTCACACCCTCTGAACAAAAATGGTGCTGCTGAGGACCTGAAACATTTCTGCAACTCAACCTAGTTCCAAGCATAGTTGCTGTTAAGTATCCTCACTCAGATCAGGGACCTATTTTGTGTTTATTTTCTATTCCATATTTGACTCTGACAAAGAAACCTTTGTGGCACAATAGGACATGCGTAGGTCACAACTTCTGGGACAGAATGTGTGTCAAAGTAGTTTTTAAGTTTCCTGTTGACTGCTACGGTCTGTGTTCATGAGGAGAATAGTCAGGATTAAGGATACAGTGTTATCATTGGGCAGTAGCATTAGTAAATCTGTGTCAGAATCATGAAGTGAGCACTGTATCTGTCACACACTGAGAATCTTCATCTATCACGGCAGCAGACATTGACGTGGGATTGATGCTGTGTAGCAGCTGTGATCCAAAAGTGAGAATTTTGCACTTAACAAATAAGCAGGTGATGTTTACTCAGTATCCTGGCATAGGATGATATTTACACTGTACTTTTGTGACACTGTGTAAAGCATAGCCAATGGGCAGATATCTGACTGTTTGGGAAGAATCATTAAAGCATTTTAAAGCATTTCAGAGGTTTTGTTATTGTTTAGTGTGACTGAAATAACCAATATTACCTTTCCTTGAGATGCTTCCTTAAAAGCCCACAATCTTCTTTTTCAAGGTCATTCTTCTTTGAACCACGATAACCCCAGTTCATTTACCTTTGCCTGGGAGTCATCTGCACCTAAATCACAACATTTCCCTAAACTCTGTGTTATTTACTTGGCTTGCATGAAATAGCCTGCCTATTACTACTTGTTACCTGCAGTAGATTTAGATCAGTTTAAACAGCAACTGGAGCACTGGTGCACAAGTGATGAGTGGTCAGCCACTGTAAATGAGGACATACACAAAAACTCATTTTAATCACTAAACATAAAAAAAGCTCATATCATGTTTAAGTGGGACTCGTGTTCTGAAAATTTCACCACAATATCACTATGTATTTATCGATTAAAACAGACCTTTCCTCGCTGGAGGCAAACAGGTAAGCACAGAAATGCCGTGAAGTGGCTTTAGTATAGCATAATGTGATTTTACTGTACATGCTTTCAGGGAGTCGGGGTATGGCAGATGGAGAATGGCAGGAGAGGGCATAGCCAGATCAGAAAATGAAAATATATTCATCTTTTTGTAATTGTAATCTATGCCAGTTTTAGAAGGCACTACATACTGTTCAGTGAGCAGAGGCATCAGTTTAAAAACACCATTAGAGTAATTTAACTATCACTGAACATCCTTTAGGTGTGTTATGTTAGTTTGTATTCCTGTCTTTGTCTTATATTTACCGTGTTATGTTTACCTTGTTAGTGATTGTCTGCCTTATTTCACTCTTGTCTTCTTTATGTGTATTTAGTTTTTGTGTCTCAAGTCTTGTCTACATTATGTTTTTGGACAGGGTTTGAAAGATTCACGTTGTTAATATGACCTTTTTTTCATTTATATATCATCTGTATTGTAGTTCAGTTGTCTCTCTCCAACATGACAAAATAATGGACTTCTTTTTAAAAGGGCCGACTGAATCTTCATATCGATGGCCGAAGAGCAAAAACTCCTATCTGAAAAATGCACTGAAAATTTTTTCACAGATAGGCAAAATATGAGCTGCCTTCATTGTCATTGTTGGATTTTCATAGTAAAATCCACTGATCAGAAAATTCTACAAATAGGAAGTTTTGCGTGAAACCTCATGTTGTTGTACCATGAATAGCTGACATTTGTCTAAAATAGAGGCACACTTTGCTGAGCAAGGCACAAAAGGAAGTTTCCAGGAAACCATGGCTGAAGGATTGTGTGGCTCAGAACACCCCAAGTGCCATGTGTTTACCAGCATCCACGCCAGTCAGCTATCATCAGGCTGGCTAGATCTCAGACAGCCCCCAGCTAGAGTTCCAGTCATTGAACTTCCAGCCTTGAGCCCAAACACTGACTCTGGGAGTCCTACAGCTAAAGCTGATTCCAGCAGTCACAGCCTCAGTCAGCCTTTAGCCAGTTTCCTGGTCAACTAGTAGTGAGTTCACACCTTCCAGGTCTCTTTGCACGCCCTCCTGTCAGATTCTGACACGGATGGTCTTGACCAGTACCCTTTTTGGGGAACTCATCTGGATATTCCATCAGGACTCTGTGGGCACCCAAGAAGCCAAGGACACCGTGGCTCCCGTCACTATAGAGAGACACAGCTGTGCTGATGCAGGCAAAACTCATGTCTCGCCTGTCTCAGGGGTCGTGGTGGCCTGTTCACTGATTGAGAATTTCATTTTGTTATTATAGGACCGACCCCTTTTCCCACTGATTCCATATTTTTGTCGTCTGCATTTGGGTCCAGGAACCAATTTGCAGAAGCTTTACCCTCAGCAGAGAACCCTTATGAATAAGACCAAGGGTTTTTCAGGGTGTGGTGACAGTGTGGTCAGGTTAGTGTCTATGTCAGCCCACAGAGCTAGAGCCTCTCAGCTGAGGACCTGAGGTCTCTGGATCAGACCAACCACAGCCCACTGTGAGAAGGTCAGGGCTCCTTCACCAGAAGTCTCACTGCCGCTTTTAGGCTTGTCTTTAACCAACATCATTATTTATGGTAGCAGAGCTCTTCATTGTTCTTTTCAGTGAAATTGCATTACATCTGCAGGACAGCATAAGAGATTGGACATGGGGGTGGAGAGAAGAGGTTTGAACCTTGTTGAAGGTTTAGTGATGTGAAACAGCCCACATACCCCCACACACATGCACATAAACTAAAACACAATCTTGTAATTAGTAGTCCAGTCAATCAGCTCCAGGCTCCCACCCCCTCATTTAACTAGCCGTTTTAACCTCCCTCAGAGGTGTAAACATCCAGCCAATCAGGCTTAAACACAGAAGCACTAAGCCAATCGCAGTGTTGGTCCAGAAAAACAACAAGACATGAAGAGAGAAAATTACAGGATAGAACGCACACACACACACACACACACAAACACACACACACACACACACACACATGCACGCGCACGCACACCACACTGCTTGAATCCCCGAACAGACCTCACACTCACTGAATGACAGAGCAGAACGGCCCTCTCAGTGCCCTTTGACTTCAAAATGTGTTGGACTTTTTCTGTTTTTGCAGCTCAGCTTTTTGTAGCTTATCTACCCAGCCGATCAGCGTACATAAGGTGTTCTGTAAAACCTGCCTGTATGTATATACTCAACATTTTTTGGAACAGCTATCTTTGATGGGCAGTATCAGAAAACTGTGAGCTTATGATGTACAATTAATTTAGCATAACACTGATTACTGAGCAGACTCAGCAGTGGCTTTGGTCTCTGTGACGTGTTCAACAAACAGTCATAGTTGTATGATCAGCAGTCATTTCTGGAATCATCTGTTGAGACGCTTCTGAAAGAATATTTACATATGTACAGAAGCACATCCCGTTCTTGTGAACATGATATCTCAGTACCACGTTGAGGAAACCTCAAGTTTCGCCAAAATCATACATTTCCACTCAGGAATGAACTCATAAAAACTTGTCAGTCAAAGTCAAGGTTACTGTGATGTGACATTACAAAACATTTTTTTCACCACAACTGTCAAATTATTCACTGATTATGACTCATTTTAACTCAAATGGTCAAAGGTCAACCTCTTAGTGTATGGATGCTAAGATGCCATTTATGTGATTTGTCTTTTCTGCTCAATGTTTTCTTGAGCTTCTTTTCTGACTGGTTGACTGTTTTCTGAGTGATTAAATAAAAATATAGACGATTTCAGGTAAAAACTCAAGGAAACCAATTCAGGCACATTGATTCAGGCGGCTGGGCTTGTGGTGGGATGACTTCTTTGGGAGGCAGGCTGTATTTCTCTGTGGACCAAACCTTTAACTACAGCCATAATTTATCTTGACCACAAAATTATGCAGTATATTTTGTGCAGCCTACAGTTCCATTGATTGTTTAACAAAAACTTTGTAAGCGATTAAAATAATATGTGATAACTGTAGGTCTTTTTTTATGCTGTGGAATGTATAGTGCGTGTTTTACTGCAAAGGATTTTTTAATGTTACTATTTATTTTTGCTTTATTTTAATTGCTTTCAATTTTCATAAATTTTTGTTTATTCATTTCATGAATAAAATGTCTTAGAAATGTATTCTATGAAAGGTTCCTGCGTGGTGACTGATGTGCTTTAAACTTCATTGTTGTTAATCTGTGTTATGGCTACCTCTGGTGGTCGTAAATGAGTCAAACAGAAGTGTCATTGTATTTCATGGGTGCATCTGTCAAAAAGTGTCCAGTGAAAAATTCTTCATTTCCCAAACAGACATGGAAATTTGGGATCTCCTGCGGGTTTGAAGAATAATTGGTATAGTAATATGAGGTCGTATGCACGGGTAGACTTGCGGGTCTGAAATCAACTTAGCCCTGAGGTGGGTGTCAGGTTCTACAACAATGCAAATGTGTGTCCAGTTGAAACCAACAAAAGCAGTTTTTAAATGTATTTTTGTGTTTCAAAATGAAAAATGAATAACAATTTCATTTTCTTTATTTTACTAAATGATTTTCACTAAATGAAAAAGAACAGAAAAGTGGCAGAAAAGACAAATGAGAGAATCAACGCAGTGAAGCCCACTTCATATTTATTACAAATAATACTGGAGATATTGATAATGATTTGCTAATGAACTGAATTTCATGAAGCCATATTATTCAGTAGGAAGAGCAGAGCTAGACTTGTTAGACATGAGTAGGTGGCTTTGATTAGATTGCAGATTGATGAGCTGTGCTTTTTCAGAAACTGGATTGTTTGGTATCTGCATCAAACTCGACAGTCTTCTCATATTCCCATTCGTCTTCAATCCCCCTACAAAACAGGACAACTATGAGCAAACAGGTATTTACTTTTCACCTTTCAACTGGGGCATCACACGTTAACTTACAGTATTTATATATTTTTATTTCATTTCATTTATGTAGAAATGTGGGAATTGAACTATTAAGTATGTGTCAGCAGCCGACCTGTTCTTCCTGAATAGTCTGTGAAAAACCAGGACGATGAAAATGATGATTAGGAATCCAACCACAGCTGTCAGACCGAACAGCAATGGCTGGAGAATCGCTGAATGAGATCCTGATCCAGATTTCATCCCATTCCGCACACCTGAACAAACAAGCGCACAATTACTGCATTATTAACATGCCACAATGACATGTTAATAATGTTTCTATCAATACAGATTTTTCACAAACTTGGTACACCAAGGTGTGTTACTGAATGCTCATGTAATAATGCAGTAAGGATTACTCAGCGCTCATGTAATATTGTAATAATGGCAAATGAGTGTTTGTGCAATAATGTTGTGCTGACTACACAACATATTACTGCTACCAAGTGCGATTGCAATCCTACTGCATCTAGTTCATACATATTATCAGTTATTAAACTCACTGTCTTTGACTTGAAACATGCTTAAAAGCAGAACATGAAAGTCAAAATATAGAGGCTCGCAATTTGGTGAAAAGAGATATGACTCACTTTAAATCTGATCTATGACGATAAAGTGAGAACTGAGTGGTACATTTATCTGACAGCACATGATAAGAGCACTCCCATATTTGTTCTTTTAGCCTCTGTGTTGTTTGTTTTTTGCTCTGCTTTATATCTACTTGGTTTGTACATGTTTTTCCCTTGAGCCATGCTCAAGAAAAACATTAGTATTAGCATGATGAACAGTGAATTCCTCTATTTTCAGTATCAGTGCAAATGTTGAGAAAGGGACTGAAATTATATATTGTCTTAAAGTGTAAAATTTGAATATTTTGGAATAAAAAATTACACTATTTTAAAACATCACAATATTTTGAGGGGAAAAAATTCAAATTTTCTATTCTAACTGTAACACAGTGGCAGGTGAAGCAAAAATAACGTGCCAAATGTTATCGTCCTCACAAAAGGATTTTGCTGTCATAGTTTTTTTTCCTGTAATGGCAAACACACAAGCTCATATATAAACACAATGTTGTGTTTATATGTGTAAGGAAAACATGTCTTTTACCTTGGTTAGCAGAGCAGCTGGTCGCACACAGCAACACACAAAGCACAACAACGGACAGATCCATCCCTGAAAACAGTCACTCAATGAAAAAATTAACCATCAATGGACCTTCAGCTTAAACTGACTGCTGAGACACACACACACACAAACGCACTTAATTTTAATTGTAGTCAAAGTTCACAGCGAAGAACTTTGCTTTCACAGCAATAAAGGTGTCTATTAACAGTTATGTGCTTAACTCAGTTCCTGTTACTAAAGGCTGGATAAAGCTGAAAGACAGACAAACAGCGGATTGATTTATAAACAACAGCACAGTCATAAAAAAACTCATAAAAGAAAGATGATTAATTCAAGTAACCATGCACAGAAAATGTAATTTGTATGAAAGACTTAAAAAGTCAAGTGGTGCAAAAAAACAAAAAAACAAAAAAAACTTTTATAGCAGCCTTTTGCTTTTTTTCTATCAGTTGGTGGAAAATGCTAGTTGGTAAGTATTACAGGTACCAGTCCTCAAAATTAAATAAAAATGTAGGCCATTGTGAGGCATGTATCTGTATGTATATTATGTGTTAGAGGACACAGTGTCACCACAGATATTTACAGCGTTGTTTAACCACAAACCTGTTTCAGTGCTTTTATCTGGACACTTTAGATCATATTGGAATCTGAGACTGAGAGGTTATTGCCCATTTTGCCTACCTGGTAACTCAGCTTTAGATAAACTGTTAAATACATTCAGTATAAACATAAAATTGACACTTATCATGCTGGTTTCGATCCAATTGTTATATAAGGTGTATAAATATCTGAGGCTTTATGTGGATACTGATCTAAAACCAATGCCATCTCTGTATATCTCACTGCATGGAATTTAAAGAGATCATTTTTGTGGAAGGTTGAATGTTATTTTCTGTAATGCTGCTTATGAATTTGGGTTTGTATTTGTGTCTTATTGGACGATCAGTAAGCCTGCAGGTGTTTCAAATATGGTGAATTATTCTGTTGGTGTTGTTCTTTGTCTCAGTTATACCTGATAGACAAACACACTCACATATCCAAACCTTGGCCAAAGGCCAACATGCAGAAGAGTTTGATACTGAGTCACTGTATACGATTGATGCGAACAAAAACAATACAGTAGATCCTGTATATGCTTTTAAAAAATGTACAGGTAGGATCTGGCATAAGTATGAGTCACCATTCTTTCAACAGCATTTACGACCAAACGAATAAAGTTTGAGATGGATTATAATGGCAAATGCACTGATTGTTCTCGGACAAGTTTGAATGTTTTTTTGCTTCATTGCAGTTTTGTTTGGTAGTCTGAGCAAACACAAAATGCGCAGAAATTATGAGAGCATTGAGGCATTAAGTGTAGTTTTATTATCATTATTGTGGCTTTATTCTACAGGGAAGCTTGAAGAGTGACAGGAAATGGAGGAAAGA
Organism: Echeneis naucrates; assembly: GCF_900963305.1. NCBI lineage: Eukaryota > Metazoa > Chordata > Actinopteri > Carangiformes > Echeneidae > Echeneis > Echeneis naucrates. The sequence continues at coordinate 14,855,259 of NC_042514.1, forward strand.
GAGTGGTGAATGTCACTGAGGTCCCAGTGTGACCTCTGATTATAAATGATGATTTCATATATATTAAAATATGACTTTAAGGTTGCAACTCATTTTGATGTGTTTTTAATGAGGCCAGGTGGCTTTTCTGTTTAAATTTGCAAAGTACTCAAACTTTGATGAAGTTGGAAGAAATAAAGAGGAACAGAGGATAGCGGACCGACACCGTATCATGCTTGTCCTCCTTTCTAAACGCACTGGTGGGCCGCTGGGATGTGGAGCCTCGAAACTTTCACAATAAAGCCACGCATTTCCACCGACAAGCGCTCTTATTTTGAAGGGTTCCGTACGGAAGCGTGACGTTCGCCGTCGGCGGCGGGAGGAGCGCGGACAGTTTGGGTGGAGACGTAAACACACTCCGTGTCACAGAAAATAGCGCCATTGAATGTAAACACAATGTCCCGTTTCAGAAAGGCCGGGAAGGTGGACTCTCTGGCGGGCTTTAGGACGGAGAAGACCGAGCCAGCCGTCCCTTCCGGTCTGCTGAGGGGGGCCAGGAAGAGCGGGCAGCTGAACCTGTCCGGCCGGGGGCTGGCTGAAGGTACCCGGCCGCTGAAGCTTACAGTCTGACTGTAAAATTTGCGTGAATATCGGTTTTGAATTAATGTCATATCTTTTCCTGGGCCCACTGTGACATGTGTGCATGTCAGTCCCTCAGAGTGTGTACCGTCTGAACGTGGACACCCCAGAGGAGGCCCAGCAGAATGTGTCCTTCGGAGCATCGGACCGCTGGTGGGAACAGACAGACCTGACCAAACTGCTGCTGTCATCCAACCTGCTCACACAGCTGTCTGAGGACATTAGACTGCTGCCTGCGCTGACTACACTGGACGTGAGAAATGTTCCCCATCATCTCACATTCTGAGATTTACTTTGAGTTATTCAAACTAAACTGTAAAATGTAGGTAGAAATTGATGCATTATATGCTGGATGCACTGGTGACCCTAACCCTAACTCCCCTGGGAGAGTACGTCCCATGAATGCTTCATTCAGGCTGGGGTCCTCTGCTGCATAACACCCCCGCTCCCTCTCCCTATCTTCCTGTCCCCATTTCACTTCATGTATTATGGAGGCCAAGAGCCTAAAAATGCTTAATGTTATCTTCAAATTCTTGAAGAAGTAAGCTGCATTTTGAATCTGTTAAAGGTGGTGTAATACGTGTGAAGTGAATGTCATAAATAGTCACAGATAAAGCTTATTCTGATTCGTGGATTCACAACATTAGTCTGAGGTCAACAAATTCTGAGGTTTTGTTTTTTTTTTTAATGGTCCCATTATAACATCAGTTAATCTTTTGAAAACTCTGATTAATTCCTGTTGATTCATTAATTCACGTAGGGAATAGATCGTCTCTTGATGCTGATTCTTATAAGTTGTTGATCTTGTAAGCTTTGCTATTCTATATGATCTCAAATGTTTATTTGCTCTGGCAGCTCCATGACAATCAGCTGAGCAGTCTTCCCAGCGCTGTGGGAGAACTACAGGAACTCCAGCAACTGCGACTCAGGTACTGACACCTGCACTGAAGTGAGTTGAATAATAGAGCATGAGGGTGTGGTAATATTTTTGTCACAGCATATACTTTAGATAAAATAAAAAGCTATATATGAGTGATAGCTTCATCTCCCAAACCTCTTACAAGAAATGCATAGAATAAGTTGGGACCACCTGGGAGAGATGGGTCACAGGGGCATTCATTGTCTTTTTTGCTGTTGTGAGTCATGATTTTCGTGCCAGTCCACATGTTCTCAGGGTCACTGGTAGAAAAATGGCACTAAGTTTTAAGAACATACTCAGCCTTTGCTCTTTTAATTCTGGCCTCCAGATTTCTCCTCACTGTCTTCAGTGCCAGTGTATCTCCAGAGATGAATGCTGCATTCTGGGTTTTATTATAAACTGAAATTTGTGATCTTTTGTAATATTGGGCAGCCATAACAAGCTGACAACACTGCCAGTAGAGGTGTGTACGCTGAAGAACCTCCGTAGCCTCACAATTCAACAGAACCTGCTGGAGAGCCTGCCAGATGAACTAGAGCAGCTACAGAACCTAACTGAGCTGGTAACTAACACAAGCTTTATGGAGTGTTATACTCCATCTAGGCTCGCTCTACTATGCTGTGTGATTCATTAACAGAGGTGTCCCTTTTTGTTGGGATTTATTAGGATGTGTCCAGCAACCATCTGAAAGGCCTGCCATCTGGCCTGGGAGGTCTCACCTGCCTGCAAAAATTGAACCTGTGTGACAACAAGCTCAGCTGTCTACCTGACTCTATGGCCCAGCTCAAGAGTAAGACCAGCTAGCTGTGTATATCTGCCTCTCTGCATCTCTACATAAGGAGAACATACAGAATGGCCCAAGGTTCAGGGTGTGAATCCAAAAACTTGCTGTGAGAGGACAGTGTTAGCAACTGCATATACTGTATTGCAAATATCACAAAGTGCCTAACCAAAAATGCGCCCTTGAATGTATTTACTTGGCCAGTCCAGAAGCTTGCTTGCTAAAGTTGTAAGAGTTTAGGCCCATTCAGCTTTTCAGAAGGGCCCTCATAGTTTTATTAGAGCCCTCTGCATCAAAGTAAATATCTTGTTTAATATGCCACCTGTTCAGGTTTTTGTGCCTGCACAGTTACACTTTATGCCAGTTTCTGCTGACTTGCTGTGTTTCCACACTATGTCACTTTGCCACACAAGACAGCACATGCCACTTATGCTGACTTGAATCAAACCCTGCTTTGAATATAAACAAAGCACTATCAAGAATTCAGTCTGATAAACACATTTGTAACACCGTGAATGAAAACAAAACTCTTTGAATGGAAAACATTGTTGATATCATTAAATTCTCCCCACCTTTAGCTATGAGTTTATAGAGATTCAACATAATACCTCCAGCTTCCTCTGTCTGCCTTAGTTTTCTCATCCCTGCTGCTAAATAACCAGTGGCTAAATGGCAGGCACCAGGAAGGAGGGATGACAAAACCTGCTGTCAGATTATCCTGAATGTACTTGACTGCCTTTCTGATCTCTCTTGAGTTGAATGTGTGTGTTTTGAATTCTGTGTCACTGACTGGGGTCCGACATCATTTGACAGATGTTAAGATGTTGGATTGCAGCCAAAATGAGTTGACTGACATCCCTGCCAGCCTCTCAGGGATGCTTGCTCTGGAACAGCTCTACCTCAGACACAACAAGCTCTGCCGTATCCCACCACTCCCTGCACCAGCACTCAAGGTAAATATAGCACGCAACCTTTGGGGTACTTCAAGGTCCAAACCCCTTTATGGTGGGATAATGTCAATGGCAGTATACTCATAACCAGATTTACTTCCTTTGAATTGCATTCTGCTCATAGAGTCATTTTTACTGACATATTTACTTAGCATCATCATGCAATTATCATGCAATCAGGCAGTTTTATGCAACATTACAAAGTATAAAATCCTGCAGATAATGGTAGAGTAGTTCTTGTAGCAAAAAGGGCTCCAATGCATCCGAAAACACTGGATTACTTAGTACTTGAATGCATTTTCTGATCTGATACCACAATATGTATTGACATCTCTGAAATAAGTAATGGTGTGAAGCCATAGGGAACTCTTCTTGTAAACTTGCAAAGATGCATTAAGACTGGATTCGGACCTAGATGCTGCTCTATCCAAATGTGGACCGGTAACCTATAAATTATTGTGAGTTCTTTTGTCTTTTATTATGAAACAAGCCAAAATCGGAAGGCTTAATCACCATAGCCAAATTATTAAAGAAGGGTTAGGTTGGGGGACAAAAGAATGGGAGAAAGGGAGAGAAAAAGGGGAAAAAAAATGGGAAGGGGGGGGGGGGGTAAGGGTTAGGATTGGGGGCTGGGGACAAGGTTAAGTTTAGGATAAAAAGGGAGGGGAAAAGGTTAAGGTTAGGATCTGGGAGGTAAAGGGTTAAGGTTAGGATCGGGTTAGGGTTAGGGTTGGGGGGGGGGTTTAAGTTTAGAATTGGGGTGGAGGAGACAATAAAAGAAAAAGGGGGAAGACAAGGGATGAGTAAAAAGGGCTAAAAATAAATAAATAAAAATAAAATTAAGAAAAAATTAAATAAATAAAAATAAATAAATAAAAAAAAGAGGTGTGTAAAGTGTGTGTTTGCATTTGTACAATAAAATAAAGATACCTTTATACTCATCCCTTTTTACTCATCCCTTGTCTTCCCCCTTTTTCTTTTATTGTAAGTATGTCAGGCAGTACCATATAGTTAAAATTCTGTTAGTGCTGTCCAAAAATAAACAGGAAGGAAAAAGAACATAAAATAAATAAATAAATAAAATGAATGCATAAATGGATAAAATAACATTAAGAATACATAATAAATATATACATACATATATACATAAAATCATCAATAAACTCAATAAGAAGGGTTATAAATAAATTACTTAAGTGCTTGTATAAAAAGGAAACAAGAATACATTCTATATTAGTTAAAATTTCAAATTTGAACACCAAGTTAGTTTTTCTTAAAAAATATAAATAAATAAATAGATGTTTAGAGATCAGCTGATAAAAGTTCAGGAATTGGAATTCATGTCATTGAAAAAAATGTGGGAACATCATTTTGTAAATACTCAAATCTTTGCTACAACATAATGGCTGACCTTGTTCTGTTCCCTTCCCATCCCCTAATAACTTCTTCCTGTGTGTATGTGTGTGTAGGAGCTATATGCTGGGAACAACCAGATTGAGCAGTTGGAATCAGAGCAGCTGACCTGTCTTGCAGCCATCTCTCTTCTTGAACTCCGAGACAACAAGATCAAAACCCTCCCTGAGCAGATCACCCTTTTGAACAAACTCACGCGCCTCGACCTTACCAACAATGACATTACCACGTAGGCCACTGTTATTAAAACACCATCACTACACATAGCAGCACCGTGCCCATGAGCCCATGTCCTGTGATTGAAGCATCCATGGAGTAACAGATGCACCTAGCAGCCTTTGTACTACTCTAGCTTTCACCAAGATGGGCTCTTGGGTTGTATTTGATATTTCATTACTTTATTATATTTTTATTTTTTTTTTTAGATATTCTACTTTAAGAGGTTAAAGGTCACATATTTAACAATTTTCTAGTGCAAATGGAGGTCTTTTGGAGGACAATGATGAGTTTGTTGTCATATCACAAAGTTGCAGAACACAAACAGAAGAGCTCTCGAAGACCACTGCAAAGAACTACTGTTGATATTTTTTAGGATAGGAACTCTTGTTTCTGAAGCAAACGTGATAGAAATCCATGCTAAAATTAGAATTTGGAAGGAGAAATTGTTAAATCATATCAGTGAAATAGAACATATAAATGTTTGGAGCTGAAGGTTTCGCACTGGTTAAACCAACACTAACACAGCCTTGTTGAGTCCTCCAGAACAAATATTAGCAGTCCATTTTCTCTCAGTCTTCCAGCATCTATAAGCCTGCTGCCCAATCTGAAGGTCTTGCTGTTGGAGGGAAATCCACTGCGAGGAATCAGGAGAGACCTACTTACTGTAAGTGACACATCAAAGACACCAACAGAGCATGCACAGAAAACAGTTTTTGATACAAGTGTGTAAATTGATTTATGGAACCCTCACTTGTAGACCATTTTCATTAACTGTAAGCCATTTTATTTACCATTTCTTTCTGGTCAGTGCTTAGATCCCACCGCAGGCCTGTCAGTGAGGCCTTACAAAACCGTGCTCACCAGATAATAAACGTGGAGCAGAATCATCCAGAATCCCTGAGTTACTTCAACTGATCAAACCTTAGTCACTAACTGCCAAAATACAGACAATATATTAACAGCTGACAGTGTCCTACTGTCACTGACAATTTGACATGGAAGATGCAGTCAACATGGGGCTGGATCACCTCCGCAGGGACTTATGCAAGGATCCTGAACATGGACTTCAGCTCAGTATTCAAGCTGGATCATCTCTGAATTCCTCCACTCCAAACTCACCCACTTCACTGTACCATACTCCACCTGTTGGTGATTGCAGCAAAGTGGTTAGGTGGGGTTCTGTGTTTATGAAATTTCAGTAACATGTTTCTTATACTTGTCTTCTGTTGTTTTTTCACAGAAAGGAACCAATGAGCTCCTGAAATATTTACGAGGAAGAATTATAGGTAAAATTCACTTTTTGTGCTGGTTTTATACAGTTCTAACCACTGAACCTAAAAGAGAACATCTGCATTTTCACGCTGATTTGCACCAGGTCTAAGATAGAGCCCTATAAGTCAGAATGAATCTGTATTAACACGCACCATTCAGCACCCTATAATCAACATTGTAGCAGGTATTCCCTAATGGTAGTGTCCTGTTTCAGCAGGATAATGTGCCCTGCCTGCCACTGACAGAATATTAGGCAGGTGGTCATAATGTTTTGGATGATCAATGTACATGCTTTGCATATGGAAGCCAAATTCCAACAGAAGGAAGTCATCTGCTTTCATAGAAATGTGATATCTTTTACAATGAAATGAACAGTGGAAACATTAGCTTTTGGTGAACACAAGACCAATAGAATCGACTGGGAAGAGGTGAATGGTCATTGTCCTACTGCGAAGTGGTTTGAATTTCTGAAAGGGCCGGTCAGTGTACATTTGAGTTCAGATTATATGCACACTATATGCCTAGTTTGACTGACTGTGTTGAACTTTAGTGTGTGTCTGTATTTATGTGTTTGCAGAGGAGCCTAAGATAGAAAATGAAGGAGACACAGCCATGACGTTACCCAGCCAGGCCAGCATCAGTGTACACAACATTAAAACTCTTAAGTCATTGGTGTACAGGTGAGTGAAAGACCTTTTGCGTCACATACACTTTGTTTCCCAAAAACAAATTCAAGAATAGAGATGTCACTTCTCTTTACCTTAGGTGCATGACATTCATTTGTCTATTGCAGTGCATTTCCTATTTATTTACCTGTACTTACCTTTCACTCTTTACCGATGCCACACCACAGGTGATCAAGAAACCATATCCCATCCAAAATATTAGTGATTGTCCCCAGATCTCAGTACTGAGTACAGTTTTATCATGACTCATTGAAATAAGAGTATAACACCAAAGTTACTGAACTTAATAACCATTTCCAATGTTTTACCTAAGGTTTTATTATCTCAGAACTTATCGCTGCACACCAGCATAACCCAGGATTTCTATTCAAAATAGTTGATTTGCCCTCTCCTGGTGTCCCTGCTGATTGTAATGGGGATCATGAAAAGTTTTTGTTGCACTTCCACGGTAAGTTGGACTATCAGACATAACCAGCTTCTCCCTGATCACTCTGCCCAATCTCAGACATTGTGGCTCATATGAAAGTATCCTCCAGTCCGATAAACCTAAGTCCTACTAATAATACACTGTGCTGGACCTCATTTGCTCTCTATTGTTAATAACTTATAACTACTGGCTGTGTCCCGGACGACTGTGTTTTCTGTGGGATCAAAAAAAATATAGCAGATTTCAGGTAAACAGAACTGATTTGAATGCTCGCTGCTAGTAGGCAGGGTAGATGGTGCTTTTGTGTGACATCAAGTACTAAGGGGTTGTTTCTGAATACACATTGAGACCTTCGAGTCTCCTACAGTATAAATATAGAAACTTGGCCTGATTCAGAATAAAAAAAAATAAAAAAACAAAAAAGAAGGACATCTCACTTTATAAAACATTGGGTCTTTAAACAACAGAGATGGATGTTAATTAATTTCAGCATAGAAGCAACTTTCAGATTCAAGACTTATTATTGTTGCGCTCCAGTAAAAGTGTGTGTGTGTGTGTGTTTGTGTGCGCATGTGCATGCATGTGTGTCTTCAGCGAGAAGCAGGCAGGTGCCATTCCAGACGAGCTGTTTGATGCTGCAGCAGATCAAAGCATTACCACAGTTAACTTCAGCAAAAATCTGCTGACCGCCATACCTCCCAGGTACACACACAAAACCACCACTCCGCGCAGAATCACACACACCTACACTCAAAATGGATGGTGCTGTCATCATCACTGTGTAACTATCTGGCTGAATGTCAAGTCATCTTCATACTACTACTGACATGATGATCAAAGGTTTAATATGCCCTATCATGAAGATGAATATTTACAGACTAAGTATGAGCTGATAAACTACAGATTTGTTAATCAGGATGTGAGTACTGGCTTAGTGCACAGACTATAGAGCTTTTTGTCACTGCCACCAGCTGCTGCTTCCACCTGCTCAAACCCTGTTTTGAGGCGTGATGTCTGTTCATCTTAACAAGCCTGTTATATTTCCACAAAAATCAGTGTGTGCAGTTAAGACTAACCAAATGTGTGTGCTATGTGCGCAGAATGGTGGAATTCCACTCCTCACTGGCAGACGTCAACCTGAGTTTCAACAAACTGACCTGCTGTTCTCCTGATATCTGCAAATTACCACAGCTAACACACATCGATCTCAGGTACACACACACACACACACACACACACACAGACTTACAGGGCATTAACAATGTAATGCACTTTTTGCTGATACTTAAGTACCTGTGTGAAAAACTGAGCCTCGTGGGGAACTGAGTGAAGAGACCCTACATTGTCTTCAGAAGAAAGGAGCATGTGGTCTCATCCACCTCTTCAGTGGGCCGTGGCCCAACGTGATGGAATTCCAGTGTAGAGCGGCTTCCCTCAGACTGGATCCTCCTGGAAAGTGTCAGTCCAATGAGTTTGGAGTAATACACTGTCTGGGAGGCTTGAACACAGTAGCAGATCTGTTGTCCAGGGGCACTCCTCTGTCTTTCTTGCAGGATCTGAGTGACTTTGACAGCATTTTCCCCAATTAAATCTGGAGAATTCACATATATGGGATTTAGAGACAAAATTACAAGCCTGCACCAACTGGTAGCAAACCACTTGTTCCCCTGTGGGATTTGGCTTTGGTCCTGGAGGGGATGGAGGATCCTCTGTTTGAATCACTGGATGCAGTGGACTTGAAACATTTGGCTTTTAAGGCAGCTTTGTCACAGCGTGGGCTTTGGATAAACCTCTTGAATTCTTTGTGACCCCTTTGTGTTCCCCATTTGCTCGATGAAATGTAAGGATGATACTGAAGCCCAAGGCAACCTTTGTGCCTAAGGTGGTTGGGCCGATAAACTCTGTGGCGTCTGCTGTCTCAGACAATCACGCATGTTGTGTCGGATTTGTGCTGTACACGTGCATGGATAGAATGAGGGATTTCAGACCGCGATCAGCTCTTTGTTTCCTGGGCTACTCCTCATAAAGTGAAGCCTGTCATAAAACAATGCCTTTCCCACTGGATAGGTATTTCTTAGCTCACAGAAGCTCTGCAATGACAGGCCACTTAGTTGTATCCTGGCTCCTATTTAAGTGAGTTTAGCTTGTCTTCCACCTGGGTGGAGCACTACTATCAGTGGTAGAGCTCATTCTTTGCATGCCCAGAGGCCCTGGGGTCAAACCCCAGCCACAACGCAAAGCAGTGGTAGGCTTGTGTTGGTCCCAAGCCTGCATAAATGGGGAGGGTTGCAACCTGAAGGGCATCCAGCATAAAAAATGTGACCAAATCAACAATACAAGTCACAGAGCCGACTTGCTGTGGTGACCTGAAATAGGGAAAAGCCAAAAGAGGGTGGTGGGGGGGGTAATCTTTCAATACAAGAGCGAATGCAATCATGTCAATATGGAGCAGGGTCTGATGGAATCTGTGTGAATGTATGTTTAACTGCCAGATGCTGGAAAAGATAAATGAATACAGATTCTATATGTGACCGGCCTTTCTTCATCTTTCTTTCAGGAATAACCAGCTTGCTGATTTACCATCTGAAATGAAGCACTTACTTAAACTACGCTCCATTATCCTCAGTTACAACAGGTAACTCGCCGTCTCAGAATCAGTTCAGGCTCACCTCTAAATTAAGCACTTAGTGTGCTACAGCTTTTGTGGAGCAGAGAGCATCAGTGGGCCAACTCTGGTTCCTCTTGTATAGTCATTTTTCTTTATTTACTGTTTTTTATTCCTCTGCAACAAAGATAACCACAGTTACACCTTTAGGGAACCTTTTTAAATTTGCCACAAACATTTATTTAGACATAAAGAGTAAACAAAGTGATTACACTTTGTGGTCAAAGGACATAGTCAGGATAATTTCTGAGAAAATATATCTCAGAAAGTCCTTGAAACAGCTTCAAATTTGACAGAAGTCCAGCATGAGCTGATTAGGTGTTGGCAGTCAAAGGTCAAGGTCAATGTGGCGTCACTCAGAAATTATGACAAAATTCAAACAAGTGATAAATATTTTACATGCATAAGTGAATAAAACTTCAACCACAACCTCAAAATGATGTTCTGTCAGACTTGTCAGAGAAAAAAATGTATATTATATTCATAAAATTGTACATGAAAAATAGAACAGTTTTATTTATTAACCTGCCATATTATTATTATATTGATTAGATATTACATATCTAATCAGGACACAAGTTATCAAATTAATGTTTTTTTTTTGTTTTTTTTTTACCTTGTATGTTTTTATGTTTTCTAAAGTTGGAATGTGTTGAGCTCTGAGCCACCATTGTACAGTATAGTATTAATATTAATATCAATGTAATGCAAGTGCTGCCATTATTTAACTATTCTATAATCAGCGTACAATCAGCTAAATGCTGACACATGTATTGAATAAGAGTATCACAATCTGAATCGGAAATCGGATATCAATCAAAATCGTGACATTGTGATTTCGACCTTTGAAATCAAAGGTGACATTGAGGAAATGCCCACACCCCAAATGTCAGGTCCAGCAGACATTTTGAAAATTACTTCCTCTAACATGAGGCGATAAAACAAGTTATATGTGCATTAATAATTATAATACGTTAATCAATTCTTGAAATTTGGCAATAAGGCTTTAGTATGGGAAGTTGCAAACCACTGATGGAGATTATATCATTCCTGACAACATGCAGGCCATCATATGTAATAAGAATAAAAAAATTAAATGAGTTATCATGGCACAAACCAATGACTTTACATTAGATGGCAGAGCTATCTGTGCTAAAAGGACCAAAAAAACATTGAAAATTTAATCCAATTGTGTCCTTAAAATCGAAAATGAAATCGAATTGAGGGTTTAGAGAATCATGACACCCCCAGTATTGAATTTGTGTGGTGGTGGCGGCAGATGTCTTAAAGATCGATGACCTCAGGCCAGAAGATGATGGGAATGATGATGATTGGAAGAACTGGCTGTATGCTGTAATTAGTCATACTGTTTGTGCTGATCACAGGTTCAAGTCCTTCCCTGAGGTTCTATATCAGATTTCATCCTTGGAGACGGTGCTGATTGCTAACAACCAGGTGGGCGGGGTGGACCCAAGTCGACTGAAGAATTTGGTGCATCTGTCCACCCTGGATCTGTCAAATAATGACCTGCTTAACATCCCCCCTGAACTGGGCCTGTGTTCAAGCCTCAGGTATGAAACACATCGTAGTGGCTCTTAATGTGTGTCTGAATCTGAGCTCATCCATTTTCTCATCCAGCTTCTGCCTCCAGTGTTGCTCAGTAATTTACCAGATGTGTTTTGGAGTGTTAATTGTCACCAGCTTCATAATGATGTTCCTGGATGAAATTATTTTTTTTTATTGGGGGGTGGGAGTTCTAAAATCCAGTCCTATTCCACCTTAAACTGCATTGAAGGTCTTCAGTGTTTACCTTTTGTTAATGCTATTAATTATGTGTTTTGTGTGTTTATTTTTATTACTGTAAAATCGGAATGTAAAAACACGATAAGTTGACACCTGTGCTATCCCTCAAGGTGTCTCAGTCTGGAGGGAAATCCATTCCGTACACCCAGAGCAGCCATCGTGGCCAAAGGAACAGATGCTGTTTTGGAGTATCTCCGTAGCCGCATACCTACATGACCTTAGCTGGGACAGAGTCATACACCTCACTTGTTAGGTGTTTGGAAGAAACAATCAAAAACAAAGGAAATTGGTCTAAATATTTTGCTAAGGTTTATATAGTTATGAGTCTTCTAATCTGAATCTTCAGCTATCAAATGTTTAAGTACGACACAAATGTTTTATTGATTCAGTCTGTGGTTGAGAATACATAAATAGCTATCTATTTTAATCTATTGATAAGGCAAAAACAATCAAGGGTCATGATGTGAACACAAAATGGAATTCCAGTTAAGGTGAAGAGATGTGTGTTTGAGAGGTCAGCTTGATTTAGTCTGGATCATCTGGCACGCCTTCACACACAGTGACTGTTTAGAACCAGCTTTATTGAAACTGTCAACCAGCACAGGTTCAACCTGACAAGCTGAATCATTTTCAAGATAAGTGTGAAGATATTTAATATGCCTGTTTGTTTGACAGCCCTCAACCACATGACATTTGAACCAAAAATCAATAAAAAACAAAACCAAAAAAAAAAAAAAAAAGTTGAATCCAACACTGCAACATCAATGGGCTTTGTATTTACTGATTTTTCAAAGAATTGTAAATAGGGCTTTTATTTTGAAAGTGTGGGCAGAGAAGCAGTGTGAGTATCCTGTTAAGATCATGTGTTGTCCATTCTCCTTGCAGGTGTGTGCAGCTTCTGACAGGTGTAACTTACACAGTAACAAACCAACAAAAATCAAATGACTGTTTATTTATCAACAAAATAGCACAGACAGAAGAACATCAACTTCTCGCCATGACAGACAGCAGAAACTACCAGTAATACACAATCAGCACACAAAGTGCAGAGTCACTTAAAATCTCCCATGCCACTATGAGTCAATACACTTTGTAGGAACCCTATACAGAAACCTAATGTAAGAACAATAAGCCAGAGAGTATGTGTGTGTGTAGGTGTGTTATTGTTGGTGGTGTAAAACGACAGATGCCTCTGGTTAGCTCACACAGAATGTGACCAGAATAAGTCTGGATCTAAAAGTTCTCAAAGCACCACTTGATACCCAGAAAGATCATTGTTGCAAAATGGCCAACCTCCATACAATATTTACAAAAATATAAAATGTAAATAAAAATACAAACTAATTCTGTTCTTAAAAGTATTCTTGTTAAGAAGAGAGGACTGAGGTGTTGAAGGTTTGCTGGAAAACCGGCTGTCTCTCGATGGTGTAGTCCTCCGGACAGTGAGCACTGAAGACTTCACTGATCCGTTTTCTGTTTCTTAGTTTCAACTTCATCCTGGAAAGGGGAAAAAGAAGGGTCATCTCAGGTCAATGCTGCACCAAAAACCATGCCTGCAGACCGCACCTTTGATTAGAAAGACGGTCTAGATTCTATAAATACCATAAAAGCATCAGAGCGCTCAGTCCACAAAGAAATCCTCAGAGCTTGTCTTCAGAAACTGATCCTCTTTAAACAAGCCTTTCTTCTGATTGGCTCACTGACCTGACCCTTTAGTAGTACTCCAGAGAGAAATCTGAGAGTTGTAAAACCACACTTAGACAGGTATTTGGTTCTTAAAACCAAATACATCTTAGAAACATCAACACAAAACACTGAGGAATTAAAAATATGGTACCTTTAAATATGAGAAAATAAAATTCATAAGATGATACAATTATCTCCAACAGACTCATTTCTTCTGAGAGCAGCTCATGCCCTAAATACAGGCCTCATTAGCACTTTTTTCTCCTTTATTTAACCAGGGTAATCACATTAAGATTCCCCACTCTTCTTCAGGTGAGTCCTGCTTAGTAGTTTCAAATATACAGTAAAGACAATGAAACAGCACTACATACTAAAAACATGAAAATTAAAGACACAAGTTCACTGAGCAGATTTCCTTAAAAGGATCAATGCTAATGGAGGCTATGCACTTCAGATCGTTTTCTAAAGGTTCAAATTCAGTCTTGACAGGTGGAACAAGAAATAAAAGTGTGTAGATCTCAAATTGTACTGCCCACCTCCATCTTGAGTGACGAGAGCGCTTTAAAGTAAAGATGGTAGCTCCCCCAAAATGGCTTTGTACCAGCGTGACTGTCTACTTATGGACATATATTACATAAGTTCACTTTGCAGTAGAAAAAAAAAAATCTGCAATGTTTTTACCAGGTGTTCTATATATCATTCATTTGTCATTGAAGCAGCAAATGTTATATTCTGTTCACTTTAATCACATTGTTGTAGTTGTAATATGTGTATGTGTACAAAGGAAGGCATGTGCTGTATATAGCGACTCTTCCTCACCTCCTCCTCATCATCGTCATCCTCAGCTGCTCTCTTCCCTGTTGGGCCATCAAAGTCATCTTCATCGTCCTCCTCATCACCTGAATAGACACAGAATCACAGTGATGCTGGCTCCTTGTCTTTCAGTGAATGTAACTGTTGGCTCCACTCATCCATTTCTGTTCTTAGTCAGATATTTGAGCATGACTGTGATTTCATTAACACTTTCACGAGGTGTTGTGCAAGATCTGCTCAGGCCTGTGGCACTGAGCAGCTGGCTCAGATGATCAGGTATTCTTATGATTATACTAATGTGTAGATGGATAATCATGGTTCATGCGTGTGCAGGATCTAAACTAATGCATATAGTAATTAATATGCAAGACATGCTGTACCCATATATGCTGGACAAAATTATGAGATCTTGTTTAATACAGTGTGTGCGCAAACAGATAGCTGCATATATGGAGGGAAATTATGCAATGACAGTCAAAAGGGCTGTAGGTGACTGAAGGAGAATAAACAGTGCGACAGGAGAACAGATTTACACACACGCTGCTGTTGTCATATTTGGAGACAGAGACAGTTTTGAAAACAACCATATTCTACATTTAGACTTTAAAGGTTCAGAATATTTAGCCTCCTGACAAGCATTGAATTTATCTACATTTCATTGGCCTTACTTGAATGTGGCTGCAACTGCCTGTTATGGTGGGTGAACTGATGTCAGTGCATAGTCTCAAGGACATTGTACAGTTGCCCAGTCTGGCCTCCAGATGGCAGTCCAAACCCTCTATTGAATTACTGTAGAATTAAGTGAATTATCTGGTTCATTGTGTGTGTAGACCAGCACCAGCACCGTGTTATAATGTTAACATTACACAGCTAAGTTTGAACTGAATTAAAGTGGCTTTCTTCTTGTATGCACTGTAAACATTAGCTTTGTAAAGCCTGAGTTGACTGGTTGTAGTTTCATTGTAAGTTGTTTGAATAATTTCCAGCCACTCCAAGTGGTATTAATAAGGAGCTAACCTTGAGGGCTGGACTGGTCATCTGTACTTAAGCTCTAGTCAGTACCACCTTGATCTGCAAATGCGACTATGAAATATGAACTATACGAGTTGCATCAAAGAAATGATTGAATTCCTGTTATAAATATGCACTTGCAGTGAGGATGATTGTTAATTTCAATTATGCAAGCAATCAGTCTGATATTCTTCCTAAGTGCCACGTTGCTAATATATATGCTAAATAAATTTCTGGAGTGAGTTAAATAAAAAAATAAATCTTGTATTACAACCTTTAATGTCTGTCATTTATTATTCCATCTCTGTTCAGCATGGCATGAACACACCTACCCTCTGCTTCTTCCTCCTCCTCCTCCTCCTCTTCTCCCACATCATCATCGTCGTCCTCTACCTCATTTTCCTGCTCGCCATTTTCCTCATCCTAACAGGGCAAGACATATATGTGTCACAAGCTGAGGGACAAGATGGGACATGTTCTTAGAGCAGAGACTCAGGAGGAGCTCTCTTACTGTTTTGCCGTTAGCAGCAGCATCCTCTCCATTCTCAATCTCTTCAGTCTGTTTCTTCTCCTTCAGCTCCTGAAAACAAACATATTCTTATGCAGACACAACTCCAACTTCACGAAAGTAACCTTGGGTAAATAACACAAGGACAAAATAAACTACCCAATAACTGAATGATGATGATGATTGGCAATTTTCTGATTTTACATTAACTCAGCTGTTGAATGTGAAGGATCAATGTCCAGCTCTCCGCATCAAAGATTACTCAGGCTGTTTACACATTGTTTACACAGTTCTCTAAACTTTGTCCCGTCTGTTTAGTCAAACACGGCTGCATTCATCTTCCATGTCAGACAGACAATTCAGTATTTTCATAACATACACTCAGACCCCAGACATTATGCTTGTGAAATACAGATAATCGTCACATTGAATACATGCCGCTTTTGTTTCTATTATTTTCACATTCATCTGATTACTTGTGTGTGTCGAAATAAATAAAAAAAAAAAAATCCATCCGGGTAAGTAATGGGTAATAATGTTTATTGGGAAGTTGCGATTTTGAAAGTTTCACTTTTAGAAATCAGACAGTTTGAGTTGTGACAGGAACTGGGTGGCAAAGCGTCGGTGTGGTCCGAGCTCCGGTCCCCGGAGTCTGTTATCCGGCTGCTGACGGAGGAGGGAAATTCTCCGAGGTGCTTCCCCGCCGTCCTCCTGCAGCTCTGCTCTCCTATTGGCCCGCCCGCTCTAAGGCCCGCCCACCTCCTGTCGGTTGAAACCTGACACCGTCTGTCACTGCTGCCCTGCCGGTCAGTCAGAGCACACAGCGGGGCGAAGACTACAACTCCCAGCAGCACAGGGGCTGAGTGTTGTGTGTTACCTAATCAGGTGGCACAGTTTAAAATAATAATAATAATAATAATAATAATTTTAAAATAAAATAAAAATGCTTTTAAAGTTTCTCCAACAGCAGCGGCGGTGCTACCCTTCACGCGAACAACACTATAAGACTACTGGAAAGAAAACGTGACAGCTGGTAGAAAGACATGAACGCTTCCTGGACATAAAGATGTGAAGCACCATCTTTTAGCTGAAAACCTCTTCAAACATTTGACCTGCTCTGTCATTCTGACAGCTCCGTCACCGCCGGGCTGACATGCTGCTGGACGGTGCCCTCCTTCTTCCCGCTCCCCTCGCGCCCTCCTGTGGTTTGCAGTCGAACTGAGCGCTGCACGCGCGCCTCTGATCGGGGAACAGGTCTGCTGCCCTCGCGGACCAGCTGTTCGGACTAACTGGAAGAGAGCGCGAGCTCCGCGCTAAACGCACCCGCTCGGCGTCAGTCTCCTCCTGACAGCCCGCTCCCGCGTTCAGCGGAGACAAGTTGGTGTGATGTGAGTGACAGCTGAGATCAAAGAGAGGGCGGAAATCAGCAGTAACCTCCTCCGTGTCCCCGATTTGAGACAACCGGCAGGAGTTCGGCTGATCTCAGGGCTCCGTCCGACGATCCAAACCTCCACAGCGAAAAGCTCCAACAAACACGGACCTGTGCTCTGTGCGCGCCCCCAGCGATGAACCGGGGCGGCTGGCCGGCAGTGAAGGAGAACCGGAGATGAATAAACTAAGATTACTGTTCACGTCACCGATTAGAGTTACAACCTAAGCTGGGCGATGTAGTTATTATCCTTATCCGTGTGTAAGAGTCTGTGTATTAGGAGCCCGCGTCGTTTCCCCGCACAGTTCAGTCCGGAAAAAAAAAAAAAAAAAAAAAACCCAAACTCCCTCTCAATAACAATTGATTGTGCATTCATTTCATTTTTGTGTGAATATGCAGCTCCACACTGACGCATCTGACACAAGGTCAGCTCAGATAGATCGGCACGCTTCTCAAGCATATATATATATAAAATAACAATAGTTGTTCAAGCTGTTTCCTTCTTACAAACCTGCCATTTGCATCCAAACACTGAGTGGGCGGCAGCGTGGTTAAACCGTGAAAGTCTGTACTTCCATTAAATCGCGGCATTGATTGAAACGGCTCTGAACGCTTCGGCAGAGGAACAGCTGATATACGATTTTAATTTCTCCGTCGAGTCTTCTGGCGAATCTCTTCAGTCAGTTTGGCCAAAGATCAGCACGGAACAGCATCTAAAACAACCTGGATGGAGCGACTATGGAGTCCATAAATCAGCTTTGAGAAATGACAGATACAGACACGGATCCGTCCCGTTCATTTCCCGGTAGATTTACAGTAGATTCTTTTCTTTCTTACCCAATCTATCTTCATTCCTCATCCATTCTCACAGCTGCTTCTTGTTTCATATCAACAGACTAGAACATCGCAGACTTCGATGTCTACATTCACAGGCCAAAGGTTATAGACACATTACACGAAGTAAATTATTTCTTTTTTTGTCCGAGCGGCGCTTAAAATAGGCAAATTACTAATACAGTTATAAAAGGAGGCAGGAGTTAGGGGGAGCATTGTGTCCTTATCAATTCTCTTGTCCTTACCTTGGCACTCAGTTCAACGCTGCTTTCTACTTTACTGTCCGCCATGTTAGTTACACAGAAAGAAATCAATATCCAGTCAGATTAACAGAAAAATGTCCAAAACAAAGTCCTGCAACGGGTCTGCGGGAGGAGAAAATGTTTCTTGTACTAGCGGCGTGCCCAGCAGCCAGAGCTCCTGCCTTTATAGACGAGTGGGAGGCGAAAGGTGTCCGGAGCTGCGCGCTGATTGGTCCATTTGCTTTGAAAATATTCACACTGCAATTGGCTCAGAGGGAAACAATAGACAACCTTCTGTTGTGTTCGTGTGCGTTTCTTATCTCAATTTTGTCCGAAGTTTTTAATGTTAAATCCGTCACATTTGATCCCCTTTCTCACACACACAGAGTTTTGTGTGCGCATTGGAAATCCCACACACGCGCCCACTGTGCGCTCCAGCTTTAATCCTTGAAAGTTGTGCAGTCCAGCGCACTGTCACCTCAGCTCACTGACTCAACCAACCCACTGTGGCAAGATACTGTTTCCACCACAGCTACATCTGGTTTTACTGCTAAAACCACAACTGGAACTACCTTTTTCTAAAAGTACAAACAACCGATCAGACGAACGAGCATTTTAATGTTTTAGCTTGTCCAGGGTGCTGATCATACTTTAAACCCTGTTGGGTAGATCTACCAGTGATCACACTCAACCAGTGTTTTTCATTGAAGTTAACATATCAAGCCATATCCACAATATACAATGCTGCTGTAACTATGCCAACAATTAACATGCCACAACATACTACTCCTGGAAAGTACTGTAGTACTGAAACTGTACTGCATTAGACTGCTGCTGCGTCTAAAGTTACAACTTCTGTTACAGCTGTGTTTACCTTTAATACAGTAATATTCCCACAGCTGTTTACTTACTCAGCTGTTACTTTGACAACAACCACCAAAGTGTTTGACTACATCAAGCACCATGACCGTTGGCTAGGCTGCATAATCTGAAATATACCATGCTGTTATAGTCTACAAATAAACTGCTGCCCTGTGTGTTTTTTTTCCGCGATGATCATTCTTCATTCTTCTTTGTGTTATTATTTCTTATCATCATTGATAGAAATGGGGAGAAAGAGGGATAGGGCAAACAGATGGAGGGAGAGAAAAGCAGGGAGTGAGCCTGAGGTGAACAATTGTTGAGAGGGGATGAAAGGAGTGGGGGAGAGAGGGGGAGAGAGGGGGCAGAGAGGCAGGAGAGGAGAGATGGGTGGGAGGGGTGGAGAGGGAAATGGGGGAGAGGTGTTCATGGGCGTGTCTGGACAGATATTTAAATCATGTTATCAGTTTCCTGTAGTGCAAACAGCGATTTTCAGACAGAGTCGTGTTTCCCCGACAGGTTCACATTTCCCACTGCCATGTTCATTATCTGCTCCATCCACATTCATCGACACAAAGCTATATCGTAAATACTGGCATTAAGACACCGATGAAGCGATACAAATTAACAGTGCGAATAAAAGCTCAATTTTAAAACAAAAATACATCGAAAATTGGAAAATGTAATTTTTAAGTGAATTTTCTTCGAGAAAAAACGGTTTGAAAGAGTTCAGCGCTGGGCTTTTTTTTTTTTTTTTTTTTTTTTTTTTTTTGTCCCTCACCAACATGGCGGCTTTTGCGGTCCATATGGCGTCGCGATTGTTGAACATCTCCTCTGATTGGACGGTGAACTGGAGTGAACATAAAGCTGACGCTTTGCGCCCGGCCATTGGCTGAGGGAGCTGCCAATCAGCTGGCGGCTGAAGGTCCCGGATGTAGGCGCGGCGTTTGGCTGAATGTAACAGCAGGAGAGAAGCAGACGTCAGCTGGACCGGCTGTCTCTGCAAAGTCTCCACCACAGTACACTGGTCCGCAACCAGACTGAAATTTAAATTCAATCGGATATTTAAAAATTCTGGTGTTAGATTTGAGTTTGCGGTATCAGATGCCTACAGCGGTCTAACGTCCATCAGCTGCTGTTGATGAGCTGGGACTTGCTCGGAGTTTGGTGCCTTTAGGGTTTTTTTTCCGGGTTGACTCAGTCTCTGTTCTCCTGATGTCCTGATGATCCCCGCGGATGTCAGGTCATCATTAGCGCTAGCAGTGATTTCAGGCCACACTCACCTGAGTGCTGTGGGGGAGAGGAGCAGAGCCTTCTCCTTCACTTCAGTGGAGCCAAATGAAAGTGCAGCAAGGGCTCAAAACAATACAGGGTCAAAAAAAACCTTTAACCTTGCTCAACCTTTGCTGCAGCATGACATCATCCAGCATTGTACAGTGATGGCCAATCAAAGCAAACACACATTTCTGCTGGATTACACAAAGCGTGTTGGTGGACATGGACATGGAGCTGGAGACGAAGTGCGAGGAATTCCCTCTCACATGGTTCACTCCTGTTGATGGAGCCGTGCTCGTCCTGGTGTGCAGATGGGTGGGATGCTCATTTTTCCTCTCATAGTAAATTGAAACTATATGGCAGACCAGACCATGAAGTGCAGCATACTGGGCTGATCCGCAGCAAGCTTGAGGCAGCGCCACAGACCACAGTCCTCTTACCAGGCACGCTCACTTCAGGATTCACTTGTGTCTCAGGTGAAGAAGTTTCATGAGTGATGGAACATGATATTAGCAGCTCCAGCATCAGCAGTAATGTTGGCACTGTAGCGAAGATGAAGCTGAGCTGGAGGACAAACCTTTTGATTTGCCAGTTATCATACGTTCTTAACACCGAACTCTGAGCGGTGGCTCAAAACAAGTTTCCTTCAGAGTGTAATCGGCCTTAACATTGGGTGAGTCGCTCAGGCATCCAGAGGGAGTTCAGAGAGGGGCCTTTAATCCTTTGGTGATACAGGTGGCTTCTGGGTAACTTCTATCAAATGTTTTCCAGGCATGTGGCACCAGTGAGGGAGGGACGTTAGGAGGTAGATCCAGAAGACAAAGGACAGATTGCATAGCTCCGCTGTCCAGGGATCACCTCAGAGTCCTCCAGGATGAACTTGAGGAGAACGTGTTACACTCTAGCCTGGGATGTCACCTCAGCCTAAAATGGATGGATTAACAAAAGAATGAACGAATGACAAGAAAAAGATTCTGACTCTGACTAAGAATTAAGTATCGGACCCATCTAGAATTTTTGAGGTTAACTCCAAAACAACTCTTATGGTACATGTCAAGACAGATTGATCATACTGTTCTTCTATTCTGTTACGCTATCACAGTGTGCTACTGCCGGTTTGCTGCAACAACAGGTGTGAAAAACCATTTTCTTTGCTTCACTATGTTATCCTGTTCACATTTAATCGACTATGGGGTATTTTAAACTGCATGGTGTGCTGCTCTGACATTTTGACAGCAGGGGGCAGTGGGGGATTGATAGAGGACAGAAACATAGAAGCGACGCCTCAGGGACAGTCTCCGGGAACACACCTCACTGTTACATTAATCTGAAAAAGTGCACAGTATCTCATTTGCATGTTTCTGCTTGTGGGAAGCACGTACCTTTACTTCTTCATTTATGATCGTATTTCTGTTTATATGACAACTGTTGATAGTTTGAAATGGCAGAAGCAGCATTAATGAATGTTTGAAGAAAAATATTGATAATTTGGTGAAATGGCATGGACCTTGAAGTTTACAAACATTCACTCTCAACTCTCATTCATTCTTTTGATATACATTTAATACAGCAAACCTGGCGTTTATCTGTACCCTGTAGGGAGGCACAGAGAAGGAGGATCAGCACGCCATTGCTCTTGTTACACTTCTTACAGTTTACATGTGGCTAATAAGCCACATGCAAAGTTGTGATGCATGTTAATGAAAAGCTGTTGTGCATACTGCAGGTAGCCGAGCTCCTTAGAGAAAGTTAATAAAGAGCAGCAGTGGGTGTAATGCAGTGTAGACCGACCTGAGTGGTGGGAAACCACTGCCGTACAGTACCTTCCTCTCATTATCAGAATTTTACTCATGATGCATGTGTGGACTTCTTTGGCTTTTTGACAAAAAATGTACAATGTGAGTTTTGCTTTCAGGTTCTTGAATGTCTCTTGGTTCTCGCCCTCCAAGCTAAAGCACATTATGAGCACTTCACTCATCAAAGGGGGGGTAGTAGTAACATGTTCAGTCGATGAAACCATACCTGGTTAAATGTGAACTTGGAGTTGGAATAACATTTGGGCAAAGATATAGGAACAGGAAAGAATGCATTAAAAATTTTCATTATATTGTTAGTAGGTGTCTAAGTCTTTTTACTAATGTGCTAACAAACTCATTCAGCAAATACAGAAACACTATCATCCATTCGTCATTTGTTTACTTGGAATTGATCGAGTATTGAAAAACGGATTATGGGCCATTAGCCATATGCTGCAATGAATGACAGGAAATGAGGGAGAGAAAAATGTAGTGTGATCCTCTACTTACACCAAACCATGCTCTTTGCAGCTTATAATAGAAGATGCTGGCAAGAGGTTTCACTGAGTTTGTGCTCTTGAGCAAAAACTTTGTTGCCCTTTGTCGATGTTTTTCAGTCTCTCAAAGGTGAACAGTTATATATTGAAATCAACTTCAAAATCTAAAAAAGTAAAAAAGAAACTCCAGCAATACCACCTTCCCCCTCTGTCTTGGTAATTTAGCCTGCGGTGGAGGGATCCCAGGTTGATACCCGAATGGAATGTGTCAAGCTGAAAAGACATAAAAGCAGGTACAACTTTTAGAGATCAGCTTTTTTGTAGAAATTATTGTAACATATGCACTGTGGTCCAGACAGTCACGACAGGACACATCTGTACTCCTACGCAGGCGCTATTCAGCACCTTCATTAGTCAGTTTCCTCATACAGGTGCAGCTCAAGAAGTTAGAATATCATCAAAAAGTGGATTTATTTAAGTAATTCAATTCAAAAACGAAAAATCATACATTATATAGCTCAATTACACAGACTGAGATGTTTGAAGGGCTTATTTCTTTTAATTTGGATAATTATAATTTACAGCTAATGAATAATTACAATTCAGTATCTTGGAAAATTCACTCAGCTCTTCCGAGTTGTTGGTCTGCTTCACAGTACCCCATAGATTCTCTGGGGGGGGGTTGGGTCAGGGGATACTGTGGTCCTTTCAGGTATTGGCACTTTTGTCACTGTGGGTAGGTGCCAAGTCCTGCTGGAGGGAGCATGAAGTGCCCTAAAATTTCCTGGTAGACCAGGTAAAACACAGTGGACCAACACCAGCAGATGGCCTCCCAAACCACCACTGACTGTGGAAACTTTACACTGGACCTCTAGGAACTGGGATTCTGTGCCTCTCCTCTCTTCCTCCAGACTCTGGAGGTTTGATTTCCAAAATTTCCAAATGAATTACAAAATTTAATTTAATGTGAAAAGAGAACTTTGGACCATTGAGCAACAGTCCAGTCCTTTTTGTCCTTAGCCCAGATAAGACATGTCTGAGGTTGTCTCTGGTTTAAAAGTGAATTGACACAAGGAATGGGACAGTTGTAGTCCACGTCCTGGATCCCTCCGTGTGTGGTGGCTCTTGAAGAACTAACTCCAGCTGCAGTCCACTCCTCGTGATTCTCCCCCAAATTCTACATGAGCTTTGTTTCACAGCCTTCACAAGGATGCAGTTCTCCCTGTTGTGTGTGCACCTTTTTCTACCTCATTTTATCCTTCCGTTCCACTTTCCATTAATGTGCTTGGATACACGACTCTGAACAGTCAGCTTCTTTAGCAATGACCTTTTGTATTGTACCCTCTTTGGCCAGGGTGTCAGTGATCGTCTTCCCCAGTCTTCCCCATGATTGTGCAGCCTACTGAACCAGACTGAGACCATTTAAAGGCTCAGGAAAACTTTGCAGGGGTGTTCAGTTAATTAGTTGATCAGAGTGTGTCACCACGAATCTCTAATATTGAACAATATTCAAACAATTCACTATGATGTTGGGCAAACATATGTCCAAATTTACAAATCTGGCCAACAGAAAGAACATTTTGCAGGACAGATTTATAAAACAATTGGAGAACTAGACTGTCTATTCTAAAGTGCCCCAGTTTCCTAAGAAAGAACAGCTTCTTAAACATGTTTAGTGTGCATTCATTAAAAATAAATTTATCCTCAGTTTAAACTCCAAAGTATTTCTCTTTTGAGAGCCATTCATTTTGGGGACAGGGACTATTCTAGTAGCGCTTCTGCTTAAATCAATGACAATCTGTTACGTTTTTCTTGCAATGTCTGAGTCCTGTTGAATAAAATCTTGTCTTTCCTTTGAAATTATCCACTGATGCATTAGCAGACATTAAAAAGCCCACCAATGCTGTTTCATCAGGCTATTTAAGGTGCCTGTGGGCTGAGGCAGAGGCTGACAGTCAGTGGTATAAAAAGTGTTCAATAGAGGGGACAAGACGCAGTCCTGTGGTGCGCCTGTGCTGGTGGGTCTAGAAGATGACTCCCTGCATTTAGTCAGAACGTCATGGATCCATTGAAGAGTTTTTGGGGATACATCAAGAGCCACCAGCCTCTTCACCATCAGGTGGAGTTGGATTGTGTTGACCAAAATGGGAACACATTCAAGTTGCTCGTCTATATTGTTAGTCATAATTGGCGTAATTTGCATGTTCTCCCTGTGCTTGTGTGGGTTTCCTCTGGGTGTCTTGGTTTCCCCCCCACCGTCCAAAGACATCATGTCTGGGTTAACTGGTGACTCTAAAGTGGCCGTAGGTCTGAGTGTCAGTGTGAGTGTGAGTGGTCGTTGGTCTCCGTCTGTGTCTGTGTGCTCACCCACTGTGAGCTGGGATTGACTCCAGCAGCCCCCCTGACCCAGAAACAGATAAGCAGTAGAAGATGAATGAGTGAATGAATGATGTCAGTATTTAGGACAGCTGGAGCAGCTTGTGGAAGGCCGTGCTATCTATTCTGTTAGCACTTTCAGTGTCCTGTAGCTGAAGGCCTCGGTCTTCCTCAGGTTTACATGTTTAAAATGTTGTTTAACATCAGCTGTGGAAATATCAGAAAGCATGTTTCCACATGTTTCTACCCTCCATAACTCACCCTTTCTCCCTTAAAATCATGCTTGCTAATCCTGCAGTAAAAGTTATCATATTCATTTGCCAGAAGTTCATTGTGTACTGCTGTAAGCTGATTTTTAGGCTTTCACCCTGTAATCAGTTGGACTCTGTGATTTTTGAAAAGGCTCTCTATTTTATGTTTTTATGCAGCCTACAATCAATAATTTGGGGTTTAATATTTTTCTTCGTTGATTTTTTCTCCTCACTTCTTCCACCTTGACTGAACATTTTTTTCTGATTAAGAAGTTTTCACTGAAGGGACACCTCAGTGGAAGCCCGACAGGGGAACTCCAGGCATCGTGTCAAGCATGTGCGAAATGCAGCTGTGAAAGTGTGCGAAAAAATGTGTTAGTGTTCATCATAGTATTTTTCTCATCTTATGTGACAAAGTAAATGAATGGGAAGACTACGTAAATGCACAAATTTTTAAGACCATCTATTTTAATTTTGACAAATAGTTTACCTTTTCTGTTCAAAACTAATTGAGTTTGATTTGAAAACAAGTTTCCGCAAATAAAACTTTCATTTCTTTCAGTCTTACAGAGTTTAGTCGCCATGTTTCTCCTTCTCAGTGATCTTCTCCTAACTCCCTCCCTCCTCTGTTTTCCTGTCAACAAAGCTCCTCTCCCTCTTCCTCCATCACAGGGCCGACCACAAGCACTGTTTGAAATGGTGGAGGGAGGAGGAGAGCAGCAGCACTGCAGAGAGGCTGCAGAGAAAACCCCGAGTGGAGCTGTGATGCAAAGTGGAAGTGGAGTGACTGAACAGGTTTCATGAGAAGAGGTGGTGCTCTGTCAGTTTGAGTGCTGAGGTGTAGACTTTCTTTAAATAGCTCCGCAAGAGAAGAACTCAGCATTGTTCATCATTTCCCAATTATTCAAAATTCTTTTGTGTGAAATGTAACTGTATGCATCTTAAAATACTAAAGTACTTGCCAGCAGACTCTTCTGACTAAACACTTGCTGTGGTTTTTGGGTCTTCAGAGAACCTTCTTCCAACAAAAATGAGAAGAAGAGAGAGACAGGGGTAAATTTATGCAAATATTGTAACGGCAAAGTTAAAACGTGCCATTAAAGTGCATTTTCAAAAGGAGAAACACTTCGAGTGCTCTCAAGTAAAATAGTCACTTCACCTGATCCTTTGATTAAAAAACTATTTAATAATAACATAGATATAAGCTATAATTTGTTTAATGACTGCATTTAAAATATGTGACAGTTTTACTAATGAGAAAAGTTTATAGATATTCACAGTAGAGAAACCCTTCTGCTCACCAACAGTATGTGGCAGCAAGGACACAAAGCGGTGGCCAGTGCTGATCATCGGAATAAAGTGGTGTTGTTGCCATCTTGTGGTTCTAATATATAACAGGAGATAGCCAGTGCCACTTTATTGGTTGACTAGCGAGTAAGCCGAGCCTGTGCATGTTTTGCTGTGTGTGTTCTACTCTGGAACCTCTTAAAGTTATAACGTGCTGAAATTCATCTTCCCTGTCTGACTTTCTTGTTGAGTGTAAAATAGAAACACCATTTGAGCTGAATGAGGACAAAACGCAAGTGTTTAGTGGAGCGACCAGGCACAGGTCAGAAGGGATTTAAAAGGATTTAGACATTAAGTTGCAGTGAATATGCCATCATTGTGGCAGGAGGCAAAAAATTGCATATTTAAAAACAAGTTTTCATTTTGAAAGATTAAAAAAAAAAAAGATTTGCCTTTACTAATAGCGGACCTATTACTTGTGCTCACAGATGGAGAAAATAACTTTACAAATTCATTACATATTAACAGAGAGATATACTTTCATTTACATTTACTCATTGGCAGACGCTCTTATTCAAAATAACTTACAACTGGGGGACATCAAGTCAGGAGGAGGCCTGAGTGTAAATGATCATAAAATAATACATGGCATTGTACTGATTTTGGTTGCTTGTCCCAGCATGTGGAAGCCATGGATGAAAACATCCTGGAGTTATATCGTGGTGAATGCAGGGATGGCAATGTCAAAAAATACATGACACATTATGCAATAGAAGAGTGTAGGAGATGAGTTCAAAACCAGAAGTCCCTCAACAAGGAACCAGAAGTTGCTGAAGTATTGGTTTGAATTTGACTGATGGATGCCTGTGGGTGGCCAATGTAGTTTCCTGAGAAGAATGACTTTCCCTTTTGGGAGCTATGGGATGTTACGGCATCTGTGATGAACTGACTGCTCAGAGGAAGGCCTGTGAGAAGACCACTGCAGTAGTCAAGGCGAGAGAGGTGGACCAAGAGTGGCATACTGAGTTAGGTAATGCCTAATTTTACTGTTGCATTCAGAGGACATATGCTTTTTGGTGTTACTTTGTGTACTCGGCTTGGGAAATGGACACACAATTGATGATGCACTGGTATTGTCACACTGATTGGAGTGACAGCATGAGTCTCATATATTGAACTTTTTCACATTATCCTCATTTACTGAGATACTGAATTTTGGGTTTTCATTCACTGTAAGTTATAACCGTCAAAATTAAAAGATGTTTATAAAGACTAATAACTTTTAATTACAATTATTTGTGTTTATAAGCACAAATTATTAAGTCTGTCTGGAATGAATCTATATGGCTTCACTTTCTGAATTGAATAACTGGAATTGTCATAGACGGGCTCTATATGGTGTGAGTGGAAGTGTCACTCTGCAGTGTTGGATTAGCAGCAGGTATTTAATAGCCTGCTTAGCATTGCTGTTCTCATTTGGCAGCTGCAAGGGACGAGCCAAACAAAAACTCTACCTACCTATAAATCTCTGCAGCACATAGAGCAAGCTGGCCAGGACAGCAAGAGCTGAAAAATTAGTACAACCTAATTGCAATTTGTTACCACCGTCCAGATCAGGATGTTTGGAGCTCTACTGAAATGGTGAATAACAATTAAGATACTGAGTTCAATGCAAATCGCTTGTGTCATTAGAAGACTAATTAGCCCAGAAAAAATCTAAACGAGGTCATTCTGAATTGGATTTGAGCTCTGAATGAACACAGCGGGGCAGGAGCATTTAGATTTCAAAACCGTTATGTCTGGCGACTGAAGTGCACTTTTTGGTTTTTATGTCTGAACACTTTTGTGTATGTGCATTTAGTTATGTGTGGTTTTTAGTTTGACATTTGGGGTCAGTTTGAACAGATTCATATGATAAAACGGTCTATACTGAGTACAGATCATATGATTTCTCACCTGCTGTCATCTCAGCTCAGGAGCCGG
The DNA here is from genome assembly GCF_900963305.1 of Echeneis naucrates. Lineage (NCBI taxonomy): Eukaryota > Metazoa > Chordata > Actinopteri > Carangiformes > Echeneidae > Echeneis > Echeneis naucrates. The sequence continues at coordinate 14,883,861 of NC_042514.1, forward strand.
ATGACAGGAAATGAACCAGAACTCGACTTAAAACCAGATAATCACTCATCTCTATAGTCGCGTACATCAACACTGACAGTGCTGTGGGGAGATACGATCATGACAACTAACTGCTGTGCAGAGGCAGATACAGACAGCCAATGGTGACACTAAAAATAAATAAAACAGCTGTTAAAAAAAAATATACGGTAACTACATTTACATCCAAAGTGTCCACATGATGATTACACTTCTCAAATATCACTTCTTCAGCCTTAACAGCACAAAGAAGCCAATCGACCCTCCATTGTTCTAGTGTGGCAGTGAGAGTCCATTCATACAGATTAGCGTGAGCAGAGAAACATGCTTTGAGAGAACAGACCCTCCTGTAGCACGATTCTGAGGAAACACCATTTGTAGTGAGTTTGCAATTATCAGAGCGCCGGGGTCACCAAACAGTAATGTGTGCATTTTCAGCAAAGGTCACTCTGTGAGCTGAGAGCCAGAGAGCAGTTACTCACAATGTACAAACATTTTTACTGATTATCATATTTTACAGTTTGAAGGCATTGTGAAAAGTACAACAAAGGTCCTATTTCTCATCGAGGGTCTTTACCCAACCAAGCACTGGTCGATTCAAGTATCCCAGGAGGCCCTGCAGTGAGCCAGGAGAGACATAACCACAACCCCAATAAAATGCATTCAGACATTATTCTTTTTATTAGTTATACCAGCACTTTTGTGAACCTAATGAAGTGATATTTTACACATTTCCTTTGTTTTATTTGAAATAAAAATACTCACTAGAGGATATGATTGCTGTGAAAAACCAAAAACCATCTCAATCTAGTTTTACATTTCTGCTTTCAGGCCTCCTGACAAAAGACACATCTCCTGATTTATTCTGATGTATAGTGGCACTAATTCTTAGTCATAAAAATCACTGAGAATGATGAAGTTGCTATTTGACAAATGTCTTCAAAGTTCAAAAGTTGAAATAATGTCATATTGTCTTCCTCTCAAATAATTCTTTTACAAACATAGGCCACTCCCACAATCTCAGACTTAAAAAACATAAAAAAAAATTAAATTAAATTGCTTCTTTGTTGTTGTCCACATTCAGTCAGATCCAGAGTTGTACATTGATTCTGAGACGGTTCAGATGAAGCTGATGTGAGGCAAAGCTCTACTGCCTCTCGGCATCCCCGTCAGCGCTTTTTCCCGCCCAGAGTTAAACTAAAAAGAACCATTTTATTAGTCACACTGCTGCACAAGGAGCAAAGACAACAAGCTGCTACAAATATTGGGTCACATTTTTCATTTAAATATGTACTTTTTTTTTCTCCAGACAAGCTGATTATTAAACACAAATAAAAGTTTTTTTTTAATCCAGCTGTTGACGTACATAACATCCTGACTATAGATGGCACTGCAGTGCAGTCATTCTCAGTGTCTACACATGTACTTTTGCACCTAACAGCTTTGTGTTCATGTTCTAGTTCCAGACACTGAGAGCAGCACCTCATAGCTCATTACCATGAAGTTTTTTTTTCCAGTCTGAAGATCACCACTGGCTGTGGTACATTTGGGGAGGGGCTTTTGGATGGAACTACTACCCTGCTAATACTGATGGGGTTAAGGGGTCAACTGTTGTCTGGATTCAGTGACCATGACGTTCTCTGAGCGTTGGACTGTGCTGATCAGCTACATAATGGAACAACAACATAGATCATGCCAGTCACCTGCAAATACTTGCTGAACACATCAAGAAATTATTAGAGAGTGTGAGTGTACGTACTTGTTAAAAGACATCTGGTCTTGTAAATTCAGGACCAAACTGTCAGCGTTAAGGTACACCTTGTTCTGGGATGTTGCCACCTGGAAGCAGACAGAGCAGCCATATCATCGTCATTATACTTTTGCAGCTCCTCACCTTACATTGAATTTTAATATTCACTATGTGAATTTGATCAAAGAATTTGGTTAAAACACAAAGCGGACAGAGTATTGGTGCAACAGGAAAGAAACAACAGCACTAACCGTCTTAGCAATGTTCTGGGCTGCTCTGATTCGCCTCAGCTTCAGGTAACCGGGGTTCTTAGTCACAGCTTGGCCCAGCTGAAACACACACACACACACACAGTTTTTATTTGGACAGTATTCCACATATAATACTAAATAATCATTTACAGACTTCTTTATATGTATGTAAAACTGATAGCTAAATGTTCACTGTCTGAATCAGGTTTACATCCAAACAGTAACCAGCAGAGCTATCATTTCAAAGCAGTTCATTTCTCAGAATGATATAACTGCTGCTCCCAGTGTAACAGAGAGGAGCAGGTTATTTGTCCCATCACTCCAGTCACCATTTTGGCAGCTTCAGCCTCTCCCTCAGCCTGGATGATCTTCTGTTTCTGATCCTGTTTGGCTTTCTCCACGTAGAACTGGGCTCTCTGGGCTTCTTGCTGGGCTTCATACAAAAAAAAACACGGATTATTACTGATAAAATTCTCCTATGGAACACAGTGGCTCTTCCTAAATAAAAATAAGAAGAGTTAAGATACTCTACAAGGAGCTGATGACTGTTTGTAACCTATGTGATTATAATATCTGCTGGCCTTCGGTGCTGCTAAATGTGCTGAGAGGAGCTGACTAGCAGCAGGAGCACATGAAATCTGTCCACCTTCTAAAGCAGCTCATCTCCTTAAAATATTCTGAGTCTACAGATGAGACACCATCAAAGTTTAAACCAGCCCACACCACCACCCAAAATGGATTTTTATTGTTGCTTACTTTTTTTTCCCTCTTTATTCTGTAGCAACACAGCACTTTTCATATTCTTCATCATGGCTGAGTCACTTTTGTTCCAATCCATTTACAAAAGAATAAGATTAACTGTTTTATAGTTTCAAGTAAGATATTAATAGTGACAAAGCCGAGGTTTATTTGTTTATTTGACTGTGATGTCACCATTGACAAATAAAAAGGTGAACATTCATTTACTTGTACAATCTTTACATCTAAAATATGATATCATTTTATGGGAGAGGGTTTCATCGACTTGGCAAACTCAGTTTGTAGGTACAAACATCTGTTGTACTAAGGCCTCTTGGCATCGGTATAATATTCATAACAATGTCTGAATTACATTATGTGGACCGATATTAAGAAATATCGTGTGATACAACTTTTGGCTCGACTTGGGTGCTGTGTGGAGCCTTACCAACTTGCTTGGCCTCGACTGCAGCAGTGTACTGGCTACTGAAGCTCAGCTCAGTGATGGAAACATCGTCCAGAATGATGTTGAAGTCTTTGGCTCTCTCAAATAGCTCCCTGCGCACCAACAGGGACACCTGAACAACACAGAGCACACTCTTTTCTGGACTAACAGTATGCACTTGTTGCAGGTAGAACTGAAACAGCTGACTGTGACATTGTTTAGTTAAAAATGAGTTCACAGTACATGGAATTATAAAGAAACACTTTTGCTGTAAATGTCTTAAATATTTTAGATCAACATTGTCCCAGCTGAGTATACAGTAGGGTTGCAACTGCAGATTATTTTCTCAATCGTTTAATCTGGTGATTATATCTTTGTTTAACTGAATCTTAATCATATGAAATGGGGAAAAAAGTATTATTTCCAGCATCTTGCTTAATAAACAGTTTTGTTTATTAAATAAAATTTAAATGTATGTGCATTAAGAGTAAAACACAGAAATAAAAATGATTTTGCTGCAGGTTTTTGACACATTCTCCTGATTAAACTGTAATCTGTACTTCTTGAAATTGTTTTGTCAAGCCAAAAAAAAAAAACAAACAAACAAACAAACAAAAAATCCCACAGTGACATGCTGCCATGCGAGATTGGCTGTACACATTTTGTAGCTAAAGCTGTCCTTGGAAAGCCTCAATGTAAAATGTTTCCAGACTTTTGCTGACTTGGGTTGGGCACTTTTCTAGATCCTAACATTAGCCTCCTCTGCTGTCTCACCCATTTTTCGAAATTACAAGGCTTACCATTGGTTCTTCCCCTTTTCTCCTTTTTTTTACAGTTGCTGTACTTCTGTATGTGATAACGTAGACCCAACTCTTCAATTATTAAAATATTTGGCAAGTAATGTTATTGATTGATTATAAATGAGTAGCTGTTGCAGCCACAGAAAACAGAGATGACGCTGTCAACAATACCTGAGCTCTCTGTGTGATGAGCTGTGAAGCATTAAATTTTGCCACCACGGACTTCAGGACCTCGTTGACAATAGAAGGCAGGACTCTCTCATCGTAGTCCTTCCCCAGGTGCTGGTACATCACTGGAAGGTTTGATGCCATGGGCCTGGACAACACTCGCACTGCTATACTCACCATCTGCAGATCTACACGCACAAGATGTGTAGTGAGAGATAAGTGTTCCGCACTGCATGTGATCATATCAATGCCATCCTCTGGTGAAAATGATGCTTACATCCAATACTAGTCTAGTTAACTGTTCTTTTGATTTTGGAATCCACATTATGTACATCATATTCACAAATTGTGTTATAGTTACAGAGCAACAAGGAGAACAGAGAATGATGGGATGTTGAAATGCTACTAATTTCCTCCACTGCTCTCCATTGTGATCCACACTTAAATTTTTTTCCATCATGTGACCTTATATATATATATATATATATATATATATATATATATATATATGTCTCTGTCCAGCGTTACCTTTGCTGCCAGTCAAAGAAGAAATCTTCCTGGGTTTGGCTCTGATATCATAGATGATGGGGTACTGGAACCAAGGGATCCTACAACACACAATGATGTCATTGCACAGGTAGCTCTTGTAAAATTGTCTTGGATTTTCAACCCTCACAGCTTTCTGCCTGGATCTGCTACTAAATTGACACTGCATAAAACTGGATGCCTGATAAGTGCCAGTAAATATAAAGATTGCAAGGCTTCCTGAAGCTCATCATCACACTCTGACCTGTGTGGTTGTACCAGCATAGTTTCATACTCATACATTGTACAGCATGTGTGCAGGGAGTTCATTGTGGTTTTCAGTTCACTGTTTATTGCTACATCAATTCCTTCCACTTGTGTTTGCGCTCAGAATGGTTCGTATTATAAAATAAATTAATTTCATATTTCAAAATCATTTGTGACAGAAATTTTACAGTTGAGGTTTTACAGCTTACATCGAGGCTAAGGCTTCTTTCCTGCCTGCTGTTTTTTCTTCTCGCAACATAACTTGGGCTGTGTAAGACATTGGCCCAATGTATCAGCAAACAACTCTCAGGATTAGTAACACTAGGTCAATGGAACCACAAACAACAGGCTGGAAAAAGACTACAAGCATGAAACCCTTCTAGCAAAACAACATTAGAACCTTGGTGTCTCAGTGGTTAGTAGTGTCACTTCACAGCATTAAGTTCTGGTGCCTTTGTTTGCATGGATTCTGTCTGGGTACTCCAGGTTAATTATTCCACCCTAAAATGCCCATTGGTGTGAGTTTGCAATAGACTGGGGACTGTTGTAGGGTTTGCTCCTCTGCAAAACTGACAGTAAGTTGAATAGATGCACATCAAAATAGGATGTATTGCAAGTAGCAGACAGTATTATTAAGCTAGCTCTAACTATGGATTTATTTGTATAAACTTTCCCCTTTTTTCTATGGGCATTTTCTTAGCAGTCATGAGCTCCAGGGATGCTGTGGGAAACAGGAGATTTGCAGTTGGACAACATCACCTAACAATCTTTGATTATAATACTGATTGCAGGTTGCTAACAAGAGTCAGCAGACTGACCAGTATCAATATGGGAGCGAGCCAATAATCAGCCAACTAATCCTACCTGAAATGTAGCCCCTCAGCGAGAACAGTGTCCATCTGCATCCCTCCAATTCTGTTGAAGATGATGGCTCTATGACCACCTTCCACTGCGCACACGCACACGCACACACACACAAAAGAAAGTCTATCAGGTGACTATACAGATGGTCACAAATGAAAGGTTTTGGGAATAATTCTAAGTATTCCAACTAGAGAAAGAACACTAAAACAGTCTCTCCAAAACAACTAACCCTGCCTTCTCTTGATTAATCATTATTATTATTATTATTATTATTATAGGTAGATTTTGGCCTACCAAGAATGTGCTGGTATTTGTGTCCAATCAGAAAAAAATATCAAGAACAATCAAATAAAGCAAGTGCTACAAGCCAAATCACCTAAATGTAAAAAGTAATGATTCTGTTTTATTAATTTTTATAAAATTCAAATGAAATTATTTGAACAACCTGTAAAAGGAAGGCATTATATATATTCCACAAATTAGCACAATGTGGAAAATGAATAGCTGGATGTATAAGTTATCATGATCAAATTTAGAAAATATCAATATGAAGGTTCAATTAACATATTTTGTTACGGAAAGATGAGTTTTATTTATTTGTTTACAATTTTAATTAAAATAATAAAAGCTGGAAGTTGGAAATCCTGCTGGCCATACAATTCTTCAGACTATGTTTTGAACTAGAAAATTCTTTCTTGATTTGCACATTTTTTCATACAATTATATCTATCTGCAAAAATGAAGTGTCATTTTTTGAGAGCCTATTTGGAAGTACTGTACATGGGTTTACCTGTGTAGGTAGCTTCTTTAATGCCATAAGCCAAAGCACCAGCTCCAAGCAGAAGTTTCAGTCCTAATCCTGCTCCTCTGCCACCAGATGAGGACATTCGGCCTGCCAGATCCCTCAGATTCTGGATAAACCGCTACAATTCATGTGTGTGTGAGACAATGAGCAAGAGACAATATCATAAGATCACAGTCATAACTTTTCATATAACTCAACAGATAAATTATTTATTTATAAAGGAAATACATTGATTATTGTTATAATCTCTCCAAACTGGGTTTCTTTTTATCTATTTGTGAACTCAATATCTAGGAAAATCAGAAAGTTAGTAAACTTAATGATCAATTTAACCATGAAAAACATGTGGTAAGTGATGAAAGAAGCTAACTATAGAGACTGGCCATTAATAGCAACAAAGGCAAACAGTAAGGTTCGTTTTTGAAAAGAGCAACATACAGCAGTATAACACACAGACTCTTCAGACAACCTCCAGAAACTTGAACTTGCTACAGAGTCAAACTGAATACCTCAGTTATCGGTCAGCATTACGAGTCACTGGACTCTGCATGTTCCACTGACAATGATGGGGAACTTCACCGTCATTACATATTGGAGCGACTGGTTGTTTGGCCTTTTTCATATATTGCTGAACCCCACTGCTAAGGTCACCCATCTGTCATCATAAAGAATGTCTAAGTGATTATTATGTATACATAATTACAATAATCGCTATTATGTATACTCTTTTTCACTGTTATCAAAAAGTGGCAGCTCCCCCGACTTGGATAGTGCAGTCAACAGTATTGTGAGCTGTGTATGTTTACAATTTAGTCCCTGAAGATCACTTTGCATCGGCATTTGTTGTTTGTCACTTACTGAATGTAAGAGAAATGCCACAACGGAAAAATTTAAAATTGAATTAAAAATGCATCAAAACCTGGAGATCAATGCGCAAGATTAAGTCCTGCAGATTCCAGTCCTGAGTCAAAATGTAGATTTTAAAAATGTTTACATGCATGTTGGAGGGACACTGAAGGCCACTGTGGTGGCTGTATTATGCACTCCTATCATTACTGTTTGGGCAGTCTTTAAAATTATCCATCTAAATGCAAAGCCAGCCGTCATCATCAGAAACTGACATCCCTCCAGGTGTTGTCATTTAGGGGCTCTGTCACAGAATGGAGCAACTCCCCATAAGTTCATATCTCTGTGCAGGAACACTCCCTGCAGCTGCGCCATCATGTTAACAGATCAAACAGACAAAGAACGAAATGAATCGGCTTTAACTTTAACTTATAATCGCACAAACCACACGGGATGACAACCAGCACTGTGTGTTTGTGTAGTCTAGTTAGAGGATTTCTGTCTGTGTGTGTAACAGTCTACGTCCAGTTAAATTAAAGACAGGTCCTCTCAGCTTAGACCCTTTCAGGACCAAAAAAAAAAAAACACTCCCTGAGTCTCCTTAAACTGATACAGCTGCCTCGGCCCACGGATCAGTTGCGCTGATCGTGTGTTATTATTGTGATCGTGGTCACCAACGGTCATGTTGCCGAAGTTCAGGGGTGCACGACACATGCTAAGTGACCTGCGGACACTTCCGGACGGCTAGCTGCTCTCTGGGGTTAGCGTTAGCTGGTTAGCAGGCCGTCAGCTACTGTAGGAACACATACACGTTCGTTCAACACCATCAAAATGTCCTGACTTAAATAATTGAGCATTTAACACTTACACTGGGCTCCTTGTTCGCCATGCTGCCGTGCGTCAGACTCCAAGGTCGACCGCAAAGTCTGATGGGACATGTAGTCCCTCTCCTCGTTAGTCCTGAAGGAGGTTTGTAATCAGTGTGTTTGGCGCAACACTGCCCCCATCTGCTTCGGAGTGTAGCGCTGGTGGACATTTTTGAGGGACTAATAAGGGATGATTATCTTCTTTTTTCTTATTTTGGTTAAATGGTCTTAGAAATAAAATACATTAATACACATGGGTGAACAATGTAACCAACAGACAGCAATAAAAGGAATGAGTTAATGAGTCTCAAATATGAGTATGAGTTGAGTTTCGAGCTTTTTGCCAATGTGTCTGACTTCATTGTGACTTCATTCAAAGTTGAACTTTAAAATCCTGATCCCTGTTAATCATCACCTCTGCTGTACTCAGTGGAAAACAGCTTGGCCTTTATCTTGGACTGAACACATTTCCAAAGTAAACTCTTGTTTCACCCCTTTCCCTTCCAGCAGGTGGCCATTATCATCTAATTATCCTTACTAGGTACAAAAATAATAGTAATAATTCCTGAGCATTTGTTCACTGATTTTCAACCACAATCCATCCAGGTCCCAGGAGGGCTGGAGCCGGTCCCACCTAATGTTCTGGGTGAGGGCTGGGTACACACTGGACGGGCTGCCAGTCCATCACACAGAGACAGAGACCAACAACCAATCACACTCAGACCTACGGACAACTTCGAGTTACCAGCTAACCCAAGCATGATGTCCTTGGACAGTGGGAGAGAACTGGAGTACACAGAGGAAACCCAAACAAGCCTGGGGAGAACATGTACAATCTGTACAGAAAGGCCCCAGGCCCAGGAACCGACACCACAGTTGCATTTTTCACTAATTATGTTAACAGAATTTAAGGTATAACACACAAAAAAATTCTGTCTCATTTTGAAAGCAGCCAAAATGCTGATTATTTCCTCAGAAAGTTAAATGAACGGCTTATGACTGATGCAATAACTTAAACTTTTTGAAATTGGTTGAAGTGATTTAGTATTGTGTGTGGTAGTATTGTGTTTTTTTTCCATTTGGTAAAATCTTATATGATGATGAAATCCTTTCTTTGAAATGTGGTGCACATACCTCAAAGCTGTTATTTAGATTATGTATAGAGAATGGCAAACGTGGGGAAGTCTGAAGGTGACCAGGCAGACTCAAGAATCGCTGTCACTTGTCAAAGACTACAAAACATATGCTTTATTAACACCATGCAACCATCTTACATGTTAATGCAAATGAAATAACCAACTCAACACTTAATTCAGCTGAAGAATAACGAACTGACATCACACCAAAGATGAATCCACTGTCGACCATCAGCTCCCTTACAAAGTTTCTACAGTACTGTCGGTTTCAGGTGAATTATAGTCGTGATCATTTATCTTGATCTGTGGAAGTTAGCTGATACAAATAAGTGTTGAAAAATAAACTGAAACTTAACAGATTTAAAATGTCGTTGCTTTTAAATTCCTGAGGGTGGTGGTTGAACTGCTATTACACTTACCACACATCATCAGCCGCTGTATGTGTTTAGATGGTGATGATGCAGTTCTGCCAAAAGGTTTTGAGGCATCAGACGTGATACATCCACACGTTTTCAAATAAAGTGCATGCACCCTTACTTGAAAATAACACATTAAAAGACCACACACCCATTGTGTTATTACAACATTGGATGACTTTAATCCACTACTCCTCTCATATTAAAACAAGTTTATTTTACATAGCTCAGTTAGCAGCTGAGAAAAACAAAACAAAACAGTGACATAAATGCCGGGAGTTGCATGGGAAGTTAAAAATCTAGCCAGGAAGTACTGAGTAGAGCTGTGTCAAACACCTTAAGCTAGGTCAAGTTGGGATAAAATTATAAACAGGTCTGACAGTAAATGATGCACATCTCAGTCTACATTTAGTGAGGATTTTGTTGATCATTGAATATTTTGAGTAAGTATTCCTCTGACAGTCAAGTACAAACACATACATGTATCGTATGCATTAAACTCCCTTGGGTTTGCTGATGAAAGTCCCTCAGACACCGTCTCTGTCAAGCATTAGTCATCATGGTAACAGTGTGCAGGTGTTAATTTCAAACAATCCAGACAAGAGACAATTCAGTTCATCCATATTACAGTGAAAAACACTGTAGCAGGCTAGTCTGTGTGTTAGATGCTGTGTCCGACTTCAGAGGCTGACAGCAGACGTGTGGCCTTCAGGGGTCTATTCATGAGCATGTCAGCGCCTGGCCTCACAGAGACCACCATTAATGCATTTAGGAGGCCTTCATTTATTCAGAAAAGAGTACATTTTCGTATGCCCAAATAAATCAATAGCACTTCAATTGTTCTGATAACAGAACAATTTTCTGACTCATGTCACTGGAACTTTGGGACAGGGTGGTCTGGTCTGGAAATAGAGGAAGCCTCTGGAATGGGACACAGCTGAAGGGAATGTTATCTAATGTTTTATGGTGAAAACTTCTTGACCGTAGTCCAGGAGAGGCACTGAACTGTATCCTCCCTCAACACTGATGTGCAGCTCCTGTTTAAATTGACATTTGTAGCCATCATTCCATATTCAGACAGACAGAAGATCAAATCACAGGTTACAAATCTAATGTCGTGTTCCTGAGTAAATGCAACCCTGGAGAGGAAGGGTAGGATTAACAAAAAAGCAAAAATTGTGTGACTTCAGAGTGGCTCCCTGGTGAGTTGAAATCAGTGGTTATGTATTTACAATGGAACAGTCTGGGGTGGGGTGGGGGTGGTTCATAAAGAGATGATCTTGGGGGAACAACCGAGTCCTCTCTCCTTCTCTTCCCTCTCCTCCTAAAGTCTAGAAGAAGTTTTCAAGTCAACACAAAACAAGAGAACAACCAAACACAAAGCTCACTTCACTGACGGTGGGACTGCAGCTGGGTATCACCCAAATGTACTGATCCAGAGTCAGCAATGAACTGTTACCGCTGCAAATTGTCGCTAACCTTGGTAATTTATAGACCTTGGCGGGATGTCAGCATTTTGGAAGGTAGATCCGTGGCTCAGAGGTCAGACATAGAAGAGTCGTACCCTGGAGGTGCTGACATGGAGGTCATCATCATAGAACTTGGTCTCTATGATCACGTTACCACTGTAATACAAAAGGCACTTATCAACTTTAACTGTTATGTCAAATATCTGCAAATCCATTGTTTTAAATGTAATAATACAAGAAAATGAAATGGAAGCAGTCAGTTACAACACTGGACTCACAAAGTTAACAGTGAACTGCTTTAAAGATCTGAGAACATAAGACTACACAGGTCCCAAAAAAAAAAAAACAAACAAAAAAAAAAAAATTTTTCAACTTCTGAAATGTGGCAAATAAGCCCTCAACGTACCATAAAAATGGATCCATCCAGTGAGTACAGCAGTTCCAATTCACATTACTTTTCTCTTTCATAAAAACTTTTCAAAACAGTTGGTTGATTTCTCAGTCTGTCTGACTTCCATGGTGACTACAGTGTTGTATCATATCAATACGAACAACTTAGAAATCATAATATCATCATAAATAATACTTACGCATATATTAATAACATGCACTCAGAAACAAGTGTGCATTTATATGTTAACCCCAGATACCTGTTCCAGGAAATAAAATGTAAAGCGATATGGAAGAGATGAGATACAATGCAGACTCACGTTAAAACGTTGGCTGGCATCATCTGGGACTCTGGAGCAGCTTCTATCAGTGACTGCCATGTGTTGGTGGAGTTGGGGATAACGAAACCAAACTCAAAGAACCACTCTGGACAGAGAAACACAGACAGCCAAAGAGCTCAGTGTTGAATCAACGTGGTACAATATCTTTATGAGGTTTCTTGGGCTTGTTGTGCAGTTCTCCTGATCACGCCCCTGCCCAGCCCGAGTGTGTGTTTTCTGTCACACCTGGACGGTTGGATTAAGTGCTCCCAGTCTGCACCCGTGCTTTTAGCCTTTCACTTGTTTCTACGGCATTGTTCACACACATTCACATTTACATTCCTGCTTTTACTGACTCATACACTTCAAATTTCAAAATGTCTACTTTACTTTACAAGGAATCATTTAATTCTGCGTTATTTACAAGTCAAGTCTTGCATGTCTTGTTCTCTGGTAGAACTGGCTACATAAACATGTTGGGTTGCTGTGGATTACGTGTTCCCTGGAGCTCTCTGTAACCTCACCTCCGTACAGGAGGGACCCAGGGAGAGCACTCCAAATGCACAGTAACACAGAAAACACCGACAACATACAGCTAATCAAGCTGTCTGTTGAAGTGATAAAGCAGTTTAGTTTTGAAGCATTAGCACTAAGGTGAAGCAGGTAGCAAACGAGAAATGTGTTGTGATTAGTTTAGAGCCGAAACAAGAATTTTTTGGCCTTCTTTGTCGTAACCTTCCATCTTTATTTTGCTGGACTGAGCTGTATTTAAGCCTTAAAATGACCCATCTATAAAACTACATGTGATGAATGAAGAGACATTACATGAACTAATGAAGACACATGATGCATTAGGATTTCATTACTGAGCTACGACTAGGACACTGACTTCAGTTTTTCTTACTTCAAGTTTTCAGACAGCTGAAAAGTCCAACAAGACCACCTCTTTCTCTCTCCCTCTCTCTTTCTCTGCCACTACGTTCAACTGATCATTTGTTTTTGTTCCACAAACAGACGAGCATTATTACAACATCTGTCCAGTGTTTTCACTGATTACCTTCTAGACATTGTCCTTTGAAGAAAACTTTCTGTTCCAGCCTGAATTTCTCCAGTTTCTCTGAGGAAGAGAAGTTCAGTTCTCTGGACACTGCTTTACACTTCAGGATCTTCTTTGGGACACGAGCTGGGGAGACAGATAAATCATATTTGACTTAACAACATCTGGTAGATTTTTTTAATGCCTTTATTTTAATTAGTAAGTGGATGAGAGGCTGACAGGAAACAGTGCAAGGGAGAAGGGAATGATCTGCAGCATAGATTACAGGCTCGAACTGAGCATGCAACACTGCAATAACATGGAATGCGCAATAACCACTCAACTATTCACGGTGCCATCAAGTTAGTTTTAAAAGCAGGGGTCACTTGCAAAGTCTTAGACTGAAAATCTGCAATTTGTTCAAGTTCAAAATATGACTTCCAAAAGATAAAAACATTGTTTTTAAGTTACCGTTTACCCTTCAATATGATCGCAAGCATCCTTAACTGGTAACTACTTTTAAACATGTGGCTCTGTCAGTGTTTCTGGTTTGATGCCTGAATATACCTTCATGTTCTACTCCTGGTACAGACAGATCCTCAGTTCCCTGCCACAGCACTTTGCCAGTTTCTGCATCTCGAAGATTCATCCAGTTTCTGTCAGGTTGGTGTTAAGGTTAACTGACAACAACAACAACAACAACTGCTAAATGTACAAAATCAACTGCAATATCGATGTAAACATTCCTTTTCTTAATGTGATTGGCTTTGCAGTGTGATTTTTTGTTAAGCGAATAAAAAAAAGATATACAAATAAAAAGAATCAAGGGACTATATTGATCTGCACTAATCTTTGAATGTCCGCTTTAACACCCATGTGTTACCAACCAGCAGACTCCCCCATGTTCCATCATAGGGTGTGTCATTACTGCACTGTTACAGCTTTTATATTTGTGCTTCTTTATCTGTGCCAGTTATTCTTCAATATTTGCAATTTGACATAGACGGCCAAAAATAAGGACATTCATGTATCGTACCCTGCCGGACAAAAATTCCAAGGATCATCTACCACAACTCCAACAGGAATCCTGCAACATACAAGTCAAAAAAGCTGTGGCTGAATGAAGAGAAATGTTGTCAGATTGTAGGTCACCTAAAGACAACAGTGTGTGTGTGCATGAGGAAGAGGTAGCTGAAGAAACCTTTATGTGGATGATACTAGCTGTCCCATCAGTCTGTCAGCTGGTCAGCTGTTCCTGACCTGCACATTGACTTTTAACACAATACAAGTGTCAATCTGCTGGGTGTCTTTAACAACACCATAAAGAGTTTGGTCTTGACCTGCTCTATGCATAAAGTGCCTTGATCCTTGTTATAATTTGGCACTATTTCAATAAATTTGATGCAATTTCATGAATCACAGAGCGTGCAAGAAAGAACTTGCACTATAGAGAAGGTGAGAATTCAAACTGACCCGAAAGTGTATAATGTACTTGGAGCCAAAGAAAAGTGGCCACTGCAGGGGTCACTTATTAATTTTCAGTCTTCTAACATGGTTGTAATTACGGTTCCATCATTTCACCTCTCATTCATTCAAACAATTAAGACATCATGGAAGACAGCTGTGCATACTGACACCAGCTAAAGTTAGACAGCTAAAGACTGAGACGTGCAAAATCATCATCCCACAGGCCTGTTCCAGAAGACTGTCCACTCAGCATCCTGTCACACTCAGACACTACTTAGTGTCACATACACCTGACTCCACACCATCTGCACAACCCTTCATCGCCGCCCACCTTACCAAAACAAACAACTTAAGCCACGAAAATTAACAGAATTCACAACTTGAGGTTTGTGACTGAGAAAATACGCTAAGTATAAACAGAGTAAACTGAAAGAACAAAGTTTATTGTGTGTATCAGCTGTCAGGTGGATCCTGCTGCATCCACAAGCTCTTCCTATTACTAGAAGTAATACTAGATACTACTAGAAGTAATAGGAAGCATTAGGAGGCATATTCAGATACAAGCCTGATTTTGCATCCAGGTGGTCAGAATGAATTTATAAAAAACCGGTAAAGTTGCAAGTGCCAATGTAACAATGGACGGGTGGACTACTGGAAGCTTCAGTCTATGTCCATAAGACTACATTCACACAGCAAGCCTTAGTGCTCAATCCTGATTTCTTTCTAGATCCAATTTTTTATGCAGGTGTTCACATTATCTTTTAAAACTTGGACTCCAACGTGAACTGGTCAGACGTCACACAAAGCGCTCTGTGTACGCAAAACAACAAGAAGTTGGCAATAACAGACACAACAGTCACAGATGTTAGCATTTAATTTCTATGTTGCTGTGCAGTGGAAGCAGGCAGACGTGTTACCCCAAACCCTGATAAGATCTAATAGTTCACTGTCCCTCCATTGACTGCCTCTATCGCGCCATCCGCCATGTTTTTGTTTAGTGACTCCCACCTGCACACATTTACGACGATTGTTGATCTAGAGTAATTTAAAAGTCACAATGAATTAAAAAATGAGTTGCATGTAGAACTGTATATGCAAGTGGCCCAAGTCTGATTAGATAAGATCAGATTCCATCTGATTCGTGCCATTTACACTGTTGTTAAACAATCAGATTTGAGACATATGGGAGGAGAAAAAGAAAACAAAAAAAAACGGGTTTGGGTGGCTTTGGCCTGTTGTGTGAACACAGTCTAAATGCTGCACTACCCAATCAGGAACCTACACAGATTAGGGTGACCAAATGTCCTCTTTTGCCCGGACATGTCCACTTTTCATGCCCTCTCCAGGGTGTCTGGGGGCTTTTACAACTTCATTGAAATGGCCAGGTTTCACAGTTTTTCACTGGGCGATTAAGTATTTGAGTAAACTTCATTATAATTTTAGTATCTCAAAGGCAGGCTGAGTGTCCTCTTTTTTGGAAATCAAAATACAGTCATCCTAACAATGATACCACTACTGCTTCCTCGTTCCCCTACCTTGTCTTCTGACTTTTTTCTGAAGTATGCTGAGTTGAATAGGTTCTCTAATCCTCTCAAGTCTGACTAAATCCAATCTCCTACACTATTATCCTCCTCCACACCTTCCGGAATAAACCAGGCAAGACTGCAATGTCCTACTCATTGATGCTCTTTAACCAGGTTGGCTACTTTCTGAGCATATGTCATGGAAAAAGAAAAAAAAAAAAAAAAGGGGGGGGGAGAGAGAGAAAGTGTTGAAGGCACACACACACACACCATTCACACCTGATAACGTCTGACCTTTTCTTTCATTCTCCTCAAAATCCACAACTCACAACTAAGGAAAAGCTCATATAGCCGTTAAATGCCTCCCCAGGGTGCATGCAGACACACATGCTCAGTGTTAACGAGCCCCCAGTGAACAGTTGCTGTCACTATTTAGTCTGAACTTCTTTTTAAAGATGCACTAATGGCTTAAGGTAAAGGTAACTTCCCAACATCAACATAATTATGCTGAATAGGTATTCAGTTTTCAACCACACCTACTCATAAACGTACATGTACGTGTAAACTGTGTATAAAAATTGTGTCACTAATTCTGCACAGCTACATGAACAACAATGTGATTTAAAGAAGCCATGCTAACAACTGAGCAAACTGAGCCTGACCATGCCACTCTGACAGGTTATGAGGAAGAGTGAGGTTGAGGGGAACACATTACCGTCTTCCTACCAAAACACAAACACATGCTATATCCATATTTCCCCTGGGCTAAAATACAATTTCCTAACAAATGAAAATACTGTACATAACCAGAGAAAGATTTTCAATGGGAAGTTATTCCAAACTTTTCTGAAGGTCAGTAAGAAGCAAAACAGCCCACTTTGCTTGGTTTGAGCCATTACAGGTTTCACACTGCAGTGTTATCCAGGTAACTTAAGTGAATTTGCCTCTGCAGTAAGATCCAGCAGTGAATGAAGGGCTACACTGAAGGTTCCACTGTACTAGGTTGATTCATTTCTGGGCAAACATTCACCAATGAGGTAAGACAAGTTAACGGGACTACTTGTTCCGTTACATTTGCTTTGGAAAGGGGCATATTTTCTCTTTTAAAACTCACATTGATAAGGACTATGAGTAACAGATTAGTCAGGATAGTTTTGGTAATATTATAGGACTAGAAAAAAAAAAAAAGGAAATTATGTGTTTAGCCTCTGTGGTGGCTTTAAAAAGTCTTTACAGACTGACGGCAGTAAATCCATGTTCCACTAATTCGCTGATTTAAGAATTACCATCAAGTGTTATCCTCACCAAGAAACATACACAAACAATCATACATTCCTCTTGAGTAGACTGGGATTGTGGAGAAGAATATATTTTATATTTTCTTTAGTTTTAACTGAAGTAAAGTCATTATGTTTTGCCTGGAAAGCATTGGTGCTGTAAGCCAAATTATCATAACTAACTACTTAACTAAACTACATTGCATATACAAATCTACAATGTTTCCCTACTTAAAAATAATCAATTCTGCAAGGACTGAAGATACATTAATGACAATTCACACATATGGTGGCAGCAAATATCAATGAAGAGTCTGACTGCACAAAATAGATCTTTTAGCCCAAGTAACCTAAGAAAAGATTAGCTAACTCCAAGCTTTTGGACTACTAACACCAGCAACAACTCAAGTTGATGTGACTGTATGCCACAAGGTTTCTGGATCATAAAAAGACTGAGATTAGCTTAAAAAGATTGTAAAGTTATGTTCTGATTAGCTTGTTATCTGCATCATCTTCCTGTTGAGCTCAGGCAGATAAACATAAAGGACCAAAATGGATATTGGACACTGTTTACATGTGACATGTGCATACACAGTCATGTTTGCATAGGTGTGTAGGTATTTTGGGCATGGACTGATGATGAAACACATGACATGCAAACCTCATCTCACTCTACAAGAAATGTAAGCTTCACCAAGCCACTCTTAATGTAATCTTTGTGGTATTAGGTTTGACTGGATTTGTCTGTCAACAACAACGATCTTACTCTACCACACACATCAAGTCATTCTGCAAAGTCATCATTAGACTGAATGTTGTCTATAAACAAAAGTGTTTGGCCACTGTGTCACAAAACACACCCAGGGCTCTATTTTACAAAACTATCTTAAGGCTAACTTTATCTGAGACTGTGATAAGCACAGGGTTTCCAATCAATTACAGATAAGATGGTGGAAGCTGAGGGATTTGGCTGCATGCACGCAACAGTTTAAAATATTCATGTATTAATCTCCACAAAATGAAAACAAAATTTCACCACGCACTTCCCAATGAAACAGAGGAACATCTGATGACACTGAGCAGAGATTGAATATGTCCGACAAGGTTTAAAAACATAAACTTGAGAACATTGTTCATGCTCTTTTGTACTGTCACGTATTGTCAACCTACAAGCAGAAACTAAATCAGCATGTCATGAGAACTATTGCATGCTACAATAATAATATTAATAATAATAATAATAACAATACAATAATAACAATAATGAAGTGAAATAACGTCAAAAAATATAAGCAAACTAACAACACTGTAAAAATAAAACCAAGGCTTTTTCCGATGACTGAACTGTGCACCTCTGTTACCCCCTAATCTGTAAAGCATCTAATAAAAGGTAAATGCCAAAACAAGAAAACTTATGTACAGTGTGAATGTGTCGGGGAACATCAATGAAACCCTGATCCAGGTCTATGGACATTAGCAGTTTTTCTTGTTTTTGGAGTTTTTTCTGTGTAAGAACTCAAATTTTGAAAATGAATTGGATTAACATACAACAATAGCACCATTCTGATAGTAACAGTCCAAACATTGAACACGTGTGTGTGTGTGTGTGTGTGTGTGTGTGTGTGAGAGAGAGAAACAGAGAGATAACACATTCAAATCACACTGCTGGATCTTTTCAGCAGTGAAACAGTGAAGTTCACTTGCTCGTAATGATGTTTGGCATCACCTCAAAACAGGAGTACGTGACAACTTCCGACACGAACGTAGCCATCGATCCCCAAACAAGCTGTACTCAACCCAAGTAACAGTCTGCTTTCAGCTACGAACTGATGAAAAAAAAATGAGTAAAACTTTTGATAAAGAACAGTCGGTGTGTACCAAACGCGGGGGTCGATGTTCACCTTATCTCCATCGCATGTCACGGATGTCAGAGCTGGGCATTAATGTTACAGCTCCACGCTGAGGAGTTAGCCTGGACGTTAGCCTTAGCACGCTGCCACTTACATGAGCCCAGGACAGCCATTCAAATGTGGACTACCTAATAACTTCTTCATTTTAACTGACTGAATTAAGTTTTATAGCATCTGTGCAGACAAGATTATCCGGGGTGGCAGACAGGTTAGCCGTCAGCTAGCATTACTGTACAACTACAGTCATTAGATGTTACCCCCATCTCGCCGACGTTAGATAACGTTTCCAGGCGTCAAACGCTGCATGCGTTAAACTTGTAACAGCATGTCTAACCGTGACAGGACATCACCAACACAAACAGCAGGAAGGATACAGTTTGAAGCCCTTCAAAATTTCCTTGGCCCTGTCTTCGTCTGAAGACATCTCACAAACCGTCTGTTTTCGGTCCTCACAGAAAACCCCGGGTGCACCCGAACTAACCGAGCTGCTGCTGCTGTCCGGCTAACCAGTTCACTAACTACACCGCAACTAAAGGTCGGCAGAAAATAGCATAAACTATAACTTCTATCGTTATTGTTGGACTGCAGGTTAAAGCTGATCCGATAATGTAATCAGCTAAATATACCCAGCTAACTAACTGAAAACCAGCCAGGCCAGTCAAAAGCTAGGGGTTATTCCGAGTAGCCAATCACAGGGCGAGAAGGACAAGTGTGGGCGGGACTAAAGCAGATAGAGACGCGTCACCAGGGGCAACGCCACTTGTCCTGTGAAGAGCGATTGGGGCCACGGTGGTACGGTTCGCCTGTACCACTTATTTTATCAGCATATTATTATTTTCCCTCATACATATTCTGTGCAACGGAGTGTGCAAATTATTATTCCAGAGTCAAAGCTCTTTCTGTCTGCAGCCAGTATTCCTCGTGGATATGTTACAGCACTCTGTACAGTTGTGGTGAGCAGAAAAGCTTTGGAATGAACAACACATCCAACTTTGAGGTGGATGGACGAGAGCATCATGAGAACATGGCCGGTCCTCCGAACCAAGACCAGAAACCTGAGGCTGTGTGGACAGATGGGCAGCTGGTCTGATAGATCTGAATTTCTGCTGAGGCAGCAGATGGAAGGGTTAGAGTCTGAATCCATGGACCCGATCTACGTGGTGGTGGTACAGTAATGTGGAAAATGTTTTCTTGACTCGCTTTGTACCAGTCGGCCATGGCTTGAATACCACAGTGTGGTCTGAGTATTATTGCTGAACGTGTTCATCATTTTATGGCCCCAGTTTACAATCTTCTAATGGCAGCAGAATAATCACCAAAGAGCAAAGCAAAGAGAGCCACTATATAATTGTAGCCTGGTGTTCCTAATGAAGTGCTTGGTGACTGTATATAATTTCTATTAATATGTTAATTTCTCAGCCAGGCTATCACATTAGACAAGCAACCATTCACATCCGCACGCTTACCCCCAGGAAATTTTTTCTTCACAAATGAACATAATATGAATGACTGTGAGGAGGCTGGAGCACTCAGAGGAAATCCATTCAGGCACAAGGGAACTTGCAAACTCCACATGCACAGTTTGAACCAAGAACCCAGAATGTGAATGGATTAATAATGAACGATTAATGCCTGGTGGTGTGTGTGGTTATTCACTAGCAGCCTGGTGTCTCTATTTGATGAGGGGTCTGATACATCAACTCATTCAAATCAGGCAGAAGATTTACCAACTTATCAGCCTCAGCGCTTGACATAGCTGCATGGATTTAATAAACTGATAAGAAAAGATGCCATTTACATAAACATTATTTCACAGTATTTCATTTACAGTTGTTGTTTCCTACTTTCTCTGAACAACCTATAATGCTGTCCTTGCACTTGCTTTGTAGTCGAGCAGTATTCCTTCTTCTCTGCTGTTTGTAAAACTTAGCTTTGTGGTTATAAAACTTGAATATAATCAGAAGACATTTCTGGATGAGAGGTCTATCCACCCTCTCTTTTTTTACACACTTTTGAGCAATTTTTATGACAAAGATGGTTTTAATTGTTTGATCTATTGTTAACCTTTCTTTTTCAGCAGTTCCCTTTTTTTTTTTTTCCCTTATCCTACAAAGATATTTTCATTTCACTTGAACATGTATCTCTCCCTGATCTGTTGGGAGGCTGTGTCTTGGGATACCACTCCCCAGATGGTGTTGCTGGTTCTGATGTGGCCCCTCGTCACACAAGCTCACTCACAATAGTCTGAGCACTGTGAACCAATCTGAGCTCCTGGGGCCATGTCCCTGAGGGCTGAACTTCTTCATCAGCGACATCTGCTCTCCATCATCTTTGACTTATGGGTCCACACTGTAAATCCTCTCCTCTTAGTGACTAGAAACTCCAGGTGATCTCCAGTCTTGGAAATTAAATGGCATAATATAATTCTAATAATAAATACTCTCATAACAAAATTCACATTTTCAGAGGTTTGATTATCAAATGATGCACAAAACATTTCTGAGCTATATCTGCAGACACTTCCTCAGGTAGTGGGCAGGTAGGCAGTTCCTAGGTGTACCCGCCATAGTCAGACTTAGTCCACAATGTTGAGATCAGAGCTCCAAAGGGGTGACAGCATCTGTTGCAGGATTCTGTCCACCTTGTATAAAAACCATCAGTGCAATAATGTAACCGTAAGTCAACCTGTAGACTCCCTTGATCAGATATATGAAAAGTATTTGAGGTCAATGAGGAAACCAGCATAGAATGTTTTAAGAAAAGTGTACAGGTTGTGCTATGCTGTTTCATTGTTGGCATGAAAAATTATCAAGAGGATAATTTCAGACTCCTTTGTTGACATGAAAAATTATCAAAAGAATAAAGACTCCTTCTGTAAAACAGAAATGGTAATTCAAGAACCTGCCACAGTTAAGCTGCTTTGCCATGACTGGCTCCATGATGTTTAGATCAATGGTCTGTGGGGGACAGAACATCGGCACTAGGGCTCAGTACTTGTGTTTCTGAAGATAGTTCATTGTTACAACACTGCAATGAAACTCCACAAAACAACCATAATAAATCTTTCACTTTACTGGTGGACGTGAACTACACCTGATTGCTGACAAATCAGCAAAAACAACAGTGAACATAAAAATCCACAGAAAAGTTTTTTTAGTTTAGCAAACGTTTATTAAGTGACATTAGTCCTTCTTGGCAGCAGCCTTTCTCATGGCAGCCAGAACGTTGCTCAGCTCTTCTCTCTTTCTCTTGGCACGAATGTGGGTGCCAATCTGTGAAAGAGACACAGCAACATTAGCCCTGTTCCATCAGTGGAATCCATGTATTGATTATTTTGGTCAAATATTAGTCCAATTCATGTTGAAGTTGTTCAGTCCCAATTACAGCAGTGAAGTACTTTGTTTTAAAGATATTTTGTTTTCGTTATACATGTAGCAGAACTAATGACTCTGAAACAATCCAGAATAGCTGGCAGAGTATGATACAAGTACTGAAGCCATGCATAAAACGGCTGATTCAACTTAAAATGCCACCATTTCCTTCTTTCTAAGACAGTGATGAAGCTTGCTTGTGGTCCAACTGACAGCAAACAGTTACAATGAAATCTTTATTTCTAGCCTTTCATACAGGCTACAAATACAGTCTTCTAAATAATTATGACTCAGCCAAAACAATGTCATTTAGCAACTCTTCACAAAATACTGTCAACTCTAAACTAAGAGGCTAAGGCAAAGACACAATGTGCATTAGATTTTAAAAACAGAAATCTGACTCAGATTTAATCAACCGGGTATAGTGTTCATGTGCACACATCCATGTTTCTCTTCCACAGTTACCAAAATGGAATCATTCCTACAGTGGCTCTTTAGCAGTTGTTCTAATTCATACCCACATTTCCTTCCCAGTACTAACATCAGAAACAAACTCACCCTTTTCTTGATAAACTTCAGAGCTCTCTTGTCCTTAGACACCTTCAGCAGCTCCATGGCTCGCCTCTCATAGGGAGCAAATCCGCAAACTTCACGGATTGTGTCCCGAATAAACTTGCTGTGTTTGGTCAGACGCTGCGAAGAATAAAAACAGAACTATCTCAAGACTGCCTTTATCACCATCCAGTCCGTCTGTAATGCCTCATCAGTTCACCAACTTTCAAAGCAAAATCTATATCTTAAATCCTCTCATATCTGCATATTAAAACATTTTTGACACTTTCTGCATAATAAAATAAATTTTTGAAAGATCAGTTGGAAGTCAATCGTTTACATCTGAAGAAAACAATTTGTAGGCCTGGCCACCTCTGTGACACTATGATGCCAAAAATGTAGTGACATTTTCCCTCTACTTATCTCTAAAGAGCAGTACCTGCAATATTTTGATGTATAGTGCAGCTCTACTGGATAGCTTGAACATTTTTAACAACCACCTAAAAGCTCTGTAATGCTACTCTTTAAGATTTTAAAGCAATACCTAAAATTGATACAACATTTGGGGGGGTTAATAATTGAGGATAAAATTTTACATTGTTAGGTTTTAGAGATTTCATTTGTGTGAAAGGAGATTTATTATATAAAAGTAGTTGGTACTCTACTGTGGTGGGGGGAAAAAATAAAAAAAATAAAAATCACCAATAAGTGATGAAAGCGCATGCCATTATTGATTAATAGCAACAACTGACATGGTTGAAGTGATATTCGGCTTCTCCAAACTACCCACCACTGCAGTCACAGTAGCTGATACTCACCCCACGCCGGCGGCTGTGTTTGGGAGCAGTTACATTCTTGGTAACTGGATGGCCTTTATTAAGGCCAACGGCCATTGGGTAGCGAATAGCCATGTCTGAAATCACAAACACAAGTCCAAACATCAATGACAGACTTTGCTAGGCATCTGCCACACCATATGTAGAGATATAAGCTCACACCGGGCTCTGGTTATCACACACACTTCACCAAACCTTACACTTTGTCCTATCAACAGTACTGCACTATGAATTCATGTAACTGTAACGACTACAACAGTAGCACGAAGGCATTGCTGCTTCGCTGCAGTTGTCTTTGAACCTCGATTAGCATGAATCCTGTGAGTGACACAAGATGATAAGCTGCCCTGGGACAATACTGACATGCGTTATTATGCTGCTCGTACTACTGAAGATGTCGTTTCAGTCGTACGCGAGCAACATTGAACGCATCACATCCACGATATCGTCCTGATGAGAGGCGGAATGAAACAGTGAGCCAACCTTTGGGTTTCATGTTATACCTTGTTGGTTCAGCCTGCAGCTTTAGGTCGTCTGGATCAGTCACAGTTATAACGTTTATTAAACCAAACACTGCTCGTGATCATTGACCATTACCGGTATATACTTCAGGGAAGCCCGAGTGCTTCGGCCGGCGGACTAGTTTTCATGTTAAGTCCGTTTCTGTGTAACAATACAGAGCCCGGCCGTTCAGTGGAGTCTATGCGGCGCTGCGCTTTGAATTTGGTGTGAAGAAATGGACGGATGGTGAAGATTGGATGTGAGTTTACACAGATAGTCGGCGGCATTACAGTCCTACCTGCTGTCTGTGATGGCGGTCAAGCCGGAAGGACTGTTGGGGGAGCAGAGCGGGGTAATGGAAGGTTTGACCCGGAAGTCTCCGTCAACATGTCGGATCAGCAGCGCCCCCTACCGCAGCGGAGGGGGTCCTGTTTGTTGTGGGGATTCAACACATCAACATATGTCCATGAGTCAACATGTTGGAGTCCTTTGATATTTTTTGTAAAATGTTAATCCCCAGCCAGATTTTCAGAGCAGGTATTGTTTTCACCGAGTGAATTTGTGGTAAACCCAAAGACTAGTTTAAACACACTCACACAAAGCCAAAAATGCCTTTCATTGTGTTTGGATATATCTGAATAAAATATGTAACAAGGTTCGTATGAAAATGGAAGAGGTTGGAAATGTCTCTTTTACTCTGATGAACTCCTCGCAGTGATAGAATGCAGTAATAATGTTCGCTTTCAGGCTTTACATTTAAAGTTTAGTCAGCTTAAACATATTTGTAAATTGCTTAATTTTCAATATCTAGTTTGATAAACCTGTACTAAATTTTGTTTTATACTGCTTCATAGCATTTTTTTAAATGTTTTTTGTATGATATTTTATAAGCATAAACCTATATATTGAGAGCAAAGCTCAACCAGAGTCAAATTTGATGTTTGCTCATCCATTCTTGGTAATAAAACTGATTCTAATGGATAAGCAATATGGATTGGATGACTTTTTCACAATTCGGAATGATTTTGCCACCTTCTGAGACGATGAACCTGAGATATATTGAGCATCTGTTCATAGCCTATGCTCGGTCGTTATTTATTCAACAAGCTTGTTCTAACAGAGATTAAAGCATTTTGAGGTCATCACCCTGTAATTCTCAAATACAAGTTTACAGAACAAGCAATCATTGATAAATTGGCATGGATTTGCATCATGGTCATGCAGTTATCTCTGCTGGTGCCACAAAAATACACTTTCTGTTTGTATGTTTACATCCTCGAGGTTTGCTACCTCGCTTGCACCTTGTCGAGTAACATCAGAGATCATAATTCTTAAGGTTTAATGTTTCTTTATTGCCATTGTATACACACAATGAAATTATATTGCACTGACTTGAGAAGAGCTCAGCTGTGCTAATAAATACAAGCAATAATAAAAAATAACATACAACAAACACACATCTACTCTAAAAAAGTTTGCATCTAACTTCAACAGGACATAGTCCCACACACTGACATTTTTTGTTTCTTTCTTTCTTTTGTCATGGGTGCTTATTTGAAGCTAAAGTTAGGTTACTCTACTGCACGTTATAAATCAGTGATTACATTTAAATACTATTGTGTAAATTGATTCTGGAATTTTGCCTGCCTCTTATCCGTCTATTACGGTTTGAATCGTTAATATTGACTGTGGTGTTATATATATATATATATATATATATAAAGTATTTATGTACCTTTGTAGAAAAGCTGGAAAATGTGCTTTTTGTTGTTTTCATTTAATCATTGGTGTAGTCACCTGTTTTGATGTTTTGTGATGTTGCGTTATATTTTGTAAGTATATTTTATTCTGTTCCCTATATGTATTTATTCTGTTGTAATTGTTTTTGTGTTTTGTTTTTTTTTTTTAAGTTGTGTCTTATGTCACGGACTCGTGAGACACACTGTGCGCATGTTCAGTGTGACATTTCATTCTCCCATCATCCCTTGCGAGACAGAAAACGTCTCCTGCTTTTGGCGCGGTCTGGATAGCGGCGTCGGCCATCTTGGAATCACATCACCCATCTCTCGCAACAGTCCGAGCCGTGGCTTGAGTGTCCGATTCATTGATTGTGAACGAAGAAAAACCGCGTGTATATTTGTCGACTTAACTAGCCGATAATTTTTTTTCAATTGCTCACTGAAGCCAACTTGGGATTATTAAAATAACAGTTATGGCGACAGCTACTCCAAGCCATGAAGCCAGACGGTCGGCGGCCTCTACACCCCTTTCTCCAACACGGATCTCTCGTTTACAAGAGAAACAGGATTTGCAGCACCTGAACGATAGGCTCGCCGTGTACATCGAACGGGTTCGGTCCTTGGAGCTGGAGAATGACCGTCTGATGGTCAAAGTATCCGAGAAAGAGGAGGTGACAACGAGAGAGGCAAGTCCAATTGTGGAGCAACTGTTCTCCCTGATCTTCCTGTCCACAGCGGTGTCCACAGCAGTCGGATCACTCGGTGCAGCTTTGCGTTTTAACTTCAATCAAGCTAACATGCACACGTTCACGCTTTGATAGGGATTCGATAGAAATAAGTACAAAGAAGTGAAAATCAGCGAGCATGTATTATTATTATTATTATTTCAAAACGAAAGCCTTAACAATGGGTGGCAATTGGCCGCATAAATGTGTCAACTGACAGTTTTTCCGCGCCCAATGCGCGCCTTCATGTGTTTTTAAACAGTTTTTATAAATAATAATACACATGGCACTGCCCTGCTAGGGGGGCGGCTCTTCGCGCCAATCTCTGCCTGTCCTCTATGATTTTCATCGCTGTGTTGGTAGTAAAATGGATCATTAACAGTCCCAGAAACAAAGGTGTTATGAACACTAATAGCATGAAGAAACATTAAAATGCACGTCAAAGTATTTTAACTACGCTTTAATCATCTAACCCTGTTAAAATGTATATTTTATAATTTTTTGTTGTTCATTCTTATGATACGATTTCTAGTTGGGAGGGTGATGATCTTTATTCATTCATTCATTCATTCAATCATTCATTCATTCATTCTGAGCTCTTCCTGCTCTCAGCCAAGTAGTTTGTGGAGTTACGTTGACGATGCTAACCACAATTGATTCTTAAGGCCAAGAAAGGTGGCCGATGGTAACGAGAGTCTCGGCATTTGCAGATTTTGGCTGTTTGTCTTTTGTTTTGTGCGCTCTACGGTGCCTAGTAAAAGTTAGTGAAGTGCGTCTATTCATGTAAAAATTTTTCCTACAGTACGATATCTATCCAAGTTACACTTAAATCATTGTATTGGTTTTGTCAATCAGCCATTGACAAGGAAAGCTGGAATGATTATGTGGACCTTTGTCTCATAGGACTTACAAAATAATTGCTAATTTATTTATTAAATGTATTCATTTCTTTCAACAAGTCTGCGATTTGTGGGTTTTGGTCTAAATAGCACCATACATTTATAGGGAAAAAAAATGTACTGAATGTATGAATACTATGCTCTGTGTATATACTTGATGTGAGTTGATGTCTGGTGTGAACAGGAACACATTAATTAAGTTTTGTACCTTTCGCTGTAGGTGTCAGGCTTGAAGGCTCTGTATGAGGCGGAGTTAGCTGATGCACGGCGGGTCTTGGATGAAACTGCTAAAGAGCGAGCCAGACTTCAGATTGACCTTGGAAAGGCTCAGGCTGACCTGGAAGAAGCCACACGCAGGTAACATAATAGAGTACACTTAATTTTCAAACTGGTGCATTTGAAAACAGGCCCTCTTGTTTTGGTCAATGGCCAGTTGGAAGCAGCAACTGATTTCTCTTTCTTCTGTCCATGGGATCCAGTGCCAAGAAGAAGGATAGTGATCTTGCAGCTGCCTTGTCCAGGGCCAGTGGTTTGGAAGGCCAGCTGAACAAGAGTGAAGCAGCTCTTTCGACGTCTCTAAGCCAGAATGCTGCCCTGTCGTCTGAGCTGGCTGAAGTCAAGAGCCTGTTGGCAAAGGTGACTACTATTCCAGAGTTCCCTACTTAAATCAAAAGTAGTACAATTAAAGACGGTATTTCATTCTTGAAGCTTAACACTTAATCAATAAATTGATTGCTAAATTTCAATGGGGCTTTATCAACTTAGTCACACAGTTCACGTGAAATCCTTGTATTTTAAGACAGGTTACATACTAGTTAAGCACAATGTTATTGCTATTGGCTTACATTTGCTTAAAAAATCTGATCAGAAATCAGCCATCTCTCCAA
Organism: Echeneis naucrates; assembly: GCF_900963305.1. Lineage (NCBI taxonomy): Eukaryota > Metazoa > Chordata > Actinopteri > Carangiformes > Echeneidae > Echeneis > Echeneis naucrates. The sequence goes on from NC_042514.1 coordinate 14,912,658, forward strand.
TATCAGCTGGTTAAAACAAAAACGCTAAAATGAAAGGTAGCAGTTTCCCAAAAAAATAAAAAATAAAATAAAATAAATGCTCAACCTTGATGCCATGTTCCTGCTGTGTGGCTGACTTGCGTAGTGCAACCTGATGATTTCATGTGCGCCTACCTGCAACAGAAGAAAGCAAATGAAAATGTCTGCCATCTGGAAATTTGTCAAAGTATAATAATAATGTAACTACATTACATATTTATCTACAAGAATTACTTTATTTTCATTATATGTTGAATTGCTGTACAGTTGTTAAAATAAAAGATTTTTGCTATGACTGTTCAAAGTTACTGTCATCAATGTAATCAAATAAGCTATAGACCAAAAGAAGATTTCATAGCGTGTATGCAAAATCACAAGACTTACTGAGTCCTCTCAGTTGGTAAGGAGTTACGTCAGACAGAAACAGAAACCTTTTCAGCTTTCATACCACAGCTTCCTCTTTAATTTTTCACTTCAACTTATTTTGGTTTGTCCATGTGCTAATATTTTTATGTTATTTTGTTGTGTTTAGGCAGAGGACAGCCATGCTGTTGCTAAGCACCAGCTTGAGGCAGAGACACTGATGCGTGTAGATTTGGAAAACCGCTGTCAATCACTGAGTGAAGAGCTGGAGTTTAGGAAGAACATGTTTAATGAGGTAAAGAGTGTGCCATTTTTCGTGTAGATTGCAATGACATTTCTATGAGTCTGCCACAGTTCATTGTTTCCATTATCAATCACTTTTCCTGTATTTACCAATCTTGCATTGTTTCCATTTCAAGTACAAAGAAAAGTTATTTGCTTATTTTGACATTCTAAGTTGCATAAATGATTAATCTTTTTCCCCAAAAATATTTATGGATACTTATGGATATTTGTGGATATATAATATTTATTATATATCCACAAACTAAGTGACGGTCAGTGGAAAATAATATTTAACTCTGGGCAAAAGTTAAGTCCAGTTACTGTTCATGGATGTTCATTTTCTGCTATGAACCATTTGTATGCACACTGTTTAGAATGAAATATGTCCACTGTCAGTCAATGTCATCTATCTCTAAAGCATATAATTTCTTTCAAGAGATCATATTGGACAAAATTCTATGGCATCACAAACTTTTTCCAGTTGTACTTGCAACTTTCCCTTGTGTGCAGGAGATGCGTGAGTCCCGGCGTCGGCAGGAGCAGAGAATAGTGGAGGTGGACTCTGGTGTGAGACAGGACTATGAGTTCAAACTGGCCCAAGCTTTACAGGTATGCTGGGGGAAGAGTCTTCAGTGGCTTTTGTTCTGTGGCATGGCAATGGAAACAAGTGTACAATATAAGTAAAAAATAGAAAGCTCACACACACACACAAATGTATTTTGGAATCTGACATGTTGATTCATTTTGCTGCAAATTCAATGCTGAAGTACTGCAAATGTAGCTATGTCTTCTCATTACACTTAGAAATTAACAACCATTATATTTCTGTATCTGTCATTAAACAGAGTTTGTCAAAGCCAGAAGTCAAACTGCATCATTGTCATGGTTGTAACATTGTTCTGTCATTGCATTGAGGGAAAAGTTACTGTGACAATGCAACAGATGATGTGTAGTGTTAATCATGTCTTTGTGATCCACCAGGACCTTAGGAAGCAACATGATGAACAAGTTTCTCTTTATAAGGAAGAACTGGAGCAAACCTTCCAGGCGAAGGTGAGAAAGATCATTGTTTTTCTCCTTTTATTTTTTGGTGCGTTGACTCTTAAACTGTCTCTATTGTCATCCACCTCTAGTTGGACAATGCCAAGGTGTCCTCGGAGATGAATGACAAGGCAGTAAGCACAGCTAGGGAGGAAGCACAAGAGGCCCGTATGAGAATAGAGAGCCTTGCCTATCAGCTGAGTGCCCTGCAGAAACAGGTACTCCTTTATGACCACCTGTAAATACAAATTGTGCCATTAGGTATCATAGATTGCTGAGCATGTTAGGCTTACTTATTGATTTTTGTACTGGTTGGATGTGTGCATTTACAGGTGTCTACCTCAGAGGATCGGATCAGAGAGCTAGAGGAAATTCTGTCAGCAGAGCGAGACAAGCACCGCAACACCATTGAAGCAAAAGAACAGGAGATGACTGAGCTGAGAGACAGGATGAATGCTCAGCTCAGTGAATACCAAGAGCTGTTGGATGTCAAGCTTGCTCTAGACATGGAGATCAATGCGTACAGGAAACTACTGGAAGGAGAGGAGCACAGGTACAACAAAGACTCTTGTATGCTATTTGACACAGCCGAATAGAACCATGAAATTGAACACCAATATGATCCTCTTGATAACTTGTATATTCCAAGTCTGAACTATCATATGATCATTGCCTGTGAGCATTCCTTGGATATCAACTTTTGGCTTAAAAATCTAGGAATTTTAAAAACATTGCTAGCTACTGCAAATGTTGCGGCATTTCAATTGAATTTTTGGTGTTTGGTTAAAAGTAGTCCAGGGTGCCTGTTGAGTTTGAATCACAGTGAAGAGCATTTATAAATCTTTTAGTTTTGGCATTTTAATAATAGCTATTTTGACTGTCTCATTCAAATGGATGTTGTCTGCTAACTTCTAACAGTGGTGGATAGATATCAAGTCACTGGTGACTCCTGTGCTCCTTTCAGGCTGAAGCTGTCTCATAGCCCATCAGCGAGAGTCACTGTTTCCAGGATAACGGGATCCTCTTCATCCCGCACAGCCAAGAGGAAGAGGGTGGAGGCTACAGACCTGCCAGAAGCAGGCAGAGGAGAGGGGCAGCTGCTGGTGTCAGAGGAGGCCACCGCAAGTGGAGCAGTCACCATATCACCCACTGACATGGATGGAAATGCAGTCACATTGACCAATGACTCTGAGCAGGTATGGAAGATGGAAATAAAAATAAATTGCTCAGATGACCAGTTGCTGTTATCCATTCTCAATAGTGATAACACAAACGGCACCATTAGAGCTCTTAACTATTACAGCTGATTATGATATGGTTCTGAAAATGTGTTCCTGTGATAAATAGATTTGGTATTAAAAGGTTTGCTGTGGATTTCAGGACCAGCCTTTGGGCAACTGGAGGTTGAAGAGACAGGTTGATGATGGAGACGAGGTCATCTACAAGTTTTCCCCAAAGTTTGTCCTCAAGGCTGGACAGTCAGTCACGGTGAGTGATGCAACATAGAGCACAATGCAGTGTTCCTTTAAGTCTTTCATGAATATTTACTTTACTACAGCTTCTTGTCTGAGAGGTTGATGCACCACAGAGTTCTCCTTGTTATTTGGCTGCTTCTCCTGATACCAAAAGTACTTTTTGTCAGAAAGCAGCTATATTCCACCTGGCCAAAAAATGTTGGCCCTCATAAACCTCTGTCAGATAATGAACCCACTCTCGCAAAAAAAATATTGTAATTACACATTCTTGGGGATTCACATGTGTATTTCTTTTGTGACAGTGGCTTTGCATTAATTTGTGGAGGCAACGAGGTCACATGTGACAGGATTCCTGCAGGACATTTTTTCTCATTATTAACACTCACTACATAATGCATTCATTTGTAGGTGTGGTCTGCTGATGCTGGTGTGGCCCACAGTCCACCATCTGACTTGTTGTGGAAGAGCCAGGGGTCCTGGGGTACAGGAAATGACATAATTACTTCTTTGATCAACGCAGATGGCGAGGTAAAGACATCCATGTGTCATCCATAAAACTTCCATAAAACCACCACCTTGAATGTTGAACAGTTTTCATGTGATGAGGATGGTCTTTGACCGTTGAAGTGAGTTGTGTTTATTCTGAGTCATGTGGACTCTTTGTCCTGTAGGAGGTGGCTAGAAGGAGTGTAGCCAAGACTCAGGTAGAGGTAGAGAATGGAGACGAAGAGGAAGAAGTCGTACAAACAGTGAGTGGACGTGTTTTTCTTTCCAAATCTGACACACAAATTTTTCTCTTTCCTTAATTTTGCCCTTTTGTTTTGTCACCTTTGACATTTGTTCATAGTTTACTGTCTTTTTTTTCCCCCCCTGGTGGGCAAAACATGGTGCCCACAGTTTAGTCCACTTAGTTCTTAGTCCTCATTGTGTTTTCGACTTTTGGCCCATCAGTATCTCAAAACAGACTTGAGGATACCCTGTTAGGTACAGACCAACCAATCCCAATTGTAAAGATTTATAGCTTTTTCCATTGCCATTGCCTCGCCCCTGTCTCTGAATGCTCTTAAGATAACTGAAAGGGAAAACTAAAGGCATTGTATTTTTTTTCTAGCCCTTCCTTTCACCTGAGCTGTAGTGTGTGTATATATATATATATATATTTTTTTTTTTATGAATTCAAAGTTGGTATGATTTTGTAAATCTCCCAACAAATCAATTTATTCTAAAAATAGGAATAAAGGAAAACATATGCATTAGTCAAAGTAGGCTCCTTGTATTCTGTGATCGGCATTCAAGTTCCACAAAGATCTTTTTGTTATAATAGTTCACTGTAAAAAATCTAATTTATGAAAGAATTGCTAATCAGTCATTTGATGCAAGAATATCCTTGGATCATGCTACTTTTTAAAGGTGAAGCTTTTAAAAAAAAGGGCCTGTTAACATAAATTTGACTCAAGGACCACTCCTTTGGTAATTTATTTGAAACTGGACAGTATAATCCTGGACAGGATCGGTTTCAGTTTCTGTATTTTTGATAGACTTATAGCTGGATGTGAAGCTTCTTAGTTGCCGAATACTTATTTAGTCGTACGATTTTCTATTGTTTCTTGGGTATGTGTCATCTTGATTATAATTATTTCTTCTTTTCTGGACCCTAATTGTTTTCAAAGTGAATTAAAGCACGTATAGCCTCTTTGTTTATTTATTTATTGTTTGTGATCCTCAGGGTAAAGTGTCATCCAGAGAGTGTGCCATCATGTGAAGCTTTCTGCTGATGGCTTTGACTTCCCCATTGTTCAAGATGCTCTCCGATGCAATCCTGTCCAATGCCTCATCTTTTTGTTTTTATTGTTCAAGAGAATGTAAGAACTTTTGGACTAATGGACTCTGTTTCTACTGCTCTGGGTCTGCTTTAATATGATTTCTTTCCCTAAAAGTTACTAGCAATGCCAATACATGTGCAACACAAAAAGATGGTAGACCCTAACTGTTAAACTGTGGTGTTGCGGCTGAATTTTTCCACCTCTACTAACTGTACTCTACATGTTAAAAGCTGTCTTTCATTCTTCATAACTGAACAATTTTGGGTCTTCCTTCATAGCGCAATGTTTTGCCATCAAGCTCAACTCAAAAAACCAATTATTTGCATTGTTGAGATAAGGACCTCTAAACCATAGCCATAAACATAATGATGAATCACTTGAAGTGAGTGACTTGTGTGTTGAAGTGATAGTAATTTCTTCATTTGACTCTGGTGACCCAACTCTTACATTTATTTGTTTTTACTCTGCAGGGCTGAATAATATTTAAAAAGAGTGACAAGTAGTGTGAATTTCTGAATTTCATATCCACTTAAAAACAAAAAAATAATTATTGTCTTTGCATCTGGACAGTTACCTGTTAAGTCACTGTAACGCCACAGAACTTCATTTAAGATGATGCCTTTTGACACACTTTACCTGGCACAGGTAAACACAGTTGAAGCTATTAGGGTTTCCTATAGTAGGACAAATTCTTCAACACAAATCTGTAGATTTAAAAAAATAAATTATACCTTGTATCAGGTATTTTGGAAGAGAGTCTCCTCTCTGCTGCCTTTGTGTGCTCTTTCTGTGTAAAATAAATGTGCTATATTTTGGGAAACTGGCTATGTGCTCTGACTCTTGCAGGTAGAGCTCAACAAGTCAGTTAATTATGATTGGAAAAATCAATATGACCAAATTAAAAAGGCAAATCACAGGAGATAGTGTTTTGACAAAGGCTGCTTGTCTGACAACATGCATTTCCAAATGAAGTACTGTGGTGCTACGGGCCTATGAGGGAAAACCTTATAAGTGAACACTAGTATCGGACAACCTGAAGCAAATCAAATTTCATGACCTGCTCTTGAAGGTCACCAGGGATTTCTTTCATCTAAGTGTCTTATCATGAGCTCTGTGGGCAATGATGTTTCACCTTTCATTAGTCAATGAACAGGCTACCAACAAACCTTGAAAATAAGTGCATCTCAGTGGTGCTACACGTGCGGTCTTAAACCTGAGCTGAAGCTGCACTTACAGCTGTAGATCACACCACTCACATGTAGTGTGCACATACTGACAGGAGAGAGATTCAATTGGAATTTAATTTCATTTGGTAATCATGTCATGTAGTTAGCAGCTGCAGACTACAAGCCAGGCATGCCCCTGTGGCAGATTCTATCCACGTACAGCCCCTGTGCAACAGGGGTTAGATAACCACATATATTTGCTGTTTGCTTATAGTTATTTGTTGAAATGTCTCTCAGACCAGTCAGTTCTGTTCTTACAGAAAAACAGCCAGTCAGTGCTCAGATTTTGTTTTGGCCAGTGTGTTTCAGTTTCATTTCTGCTGGCTCGTTTTTGCTTGACCTCTGCAAAACAATGCTGAGCAGTTTTATTTGGAGTGGGGGACGTAGGTTTGGTGCTTTGATCCCAAGTTGTGACACTGAAACAATGCAGGCATGTCGCGGGCTTCTGAAATTTTTTAACTGAAATAACAATGTTTTAAATATGCACAAGTTAAACAGTGGGGACAACACTTGTTTGATTTTCTGATGGATTACATTGTCTGTATTCTGGTGTTTGGATGACAGCACATCGGACAGATGTTGTTCTCTCACCTTGTGCACCATCTTGGAAACTCAGTTTTTTCTTTTTTGTAAGTTGTGCTTCACATAGCTAGTTCTACTTCTATAAAGTTATTGTCTATGTAATCATTTTATTTACATGAACTATTTCATTTATTTTGTGTTTCTAGGTTTGTAACAACTGTGTGTTCAGGACCTATATCAAAGGGTACAAACTTACTCTTGGGCTCAAATGTTTTCCAGGGTTTTGATAAAATAGAGCTGAACATTACAGATACATTTAGTGTGTTATCTGAGGAACATGAAGATGTTTTTAGAAAAAAAAAACTGACTTCTGATCTAATGACTGATTAGAGACAAACTTTGAACATCTTAATTATATGAAGTCTGCCCATGTTAGACTAACTGTGACTAAAACTGTGACTGTTCTGTTCCTGCTCTACAGAAACAAGATTGTTATTTAGTACCTCCAGGAGCTGTTTTTCAATTTAATTGGTTATAAATTCGGTGATTCCTGTTATGTTTGAGTGAGTTTGGCGAAAATGCCAGTACTAATTCCACTAATCACTGAAATATTCATCTTGAATTTAATTTAATATGCAATCTTTACACAGCCAAAGACATAGATTTCAATTTAATTAATTTTTCAGTAATATTATGCGCCACCAGTTTGTGTAACGACACATTTGCTGCTGAGTTGCAGCTTTTAAACCGAGTTGAAATGACAGCTCAAATCCTGAAGGGACCGATGAATGTCTTGGCTCTGACTAGTGCGGGGGGGCGGGGGGGGGGGGGGGGGGGGGGGGGGTGAATTTTCAGTTTTCATTCTTGAGTCATTTGTTGAAATACTTTTTGTACCCACAGTAAATGTTTTACATATAAATGTAGTGTCACGTGTGGTTATTGAGTCATGGTTGAGATTGGCACTTGTGACTGACAGGTCACTGGTTTGGACCACCAGATCCTGACAGGATTAAATCTGGGTTAGAAAGGAGAGAGCAGCATTTATTTTAACACCACCGTTGCACCCTGATGGAAGGCCATTGGTCCTAACTGCAGTGGAGCTGCTCAGTGCCCAGAATATTTGTACTGTGCAACCTCAAGGGGCCTGTTTCCGAAAGCAGGTTTAGTAAAAGCACAGAGTTGGTTAACCCTGACATGAGGGACACTGAGTCCTGTTTCAGAATGGGATGCCAACAGTCTGAATCTAACCTGGATGGGGTTTCTTCAGGAAGCCTTGAGCTTCTCCTAACTCCTCACCCTTACAGAGCCAGAAATGCTGTTTCATTCAAGTCACTCAATTCATACCATGCACAGATTAAATGTATTATCTGTAGACGAGACTCTGCTAGTAACATGGTAAGGTGACCTCAGAATTGGATTATTCATTGGAATTTCTTTTAGGAATTCCCAAATTGACTGTCTGCATCTATGGCACTCACATTCCCATCATCGCGCCTTCACAAAATGAAGCTGATTATGTGAATATGAAGTCCTTCCACAGTATTAATGTGCAGGTACAGTGACTACCGTCTCAATGCCAAAGCCTACACAACACCCCAAGTGACATTTCCTAATCTCTGCATTGTCAAAATCATATTTGATGCTGCACATATTACAAATGTGGAGGCGAAGTGGCCCGAGTCTGACAGGGACATGCATAACATGACCACATGCTTAATATTGTTTTGGTCCTCCTTTTGCTGCCAAATCAGCTCTGACCTGTCCAGCTGTGGTATCTGGTACCAAGATGTGCACAGCAGATCCTTTGAGTCCAGTAAGTTGTGAGGTGGAGCCTCCATTCCGTTTGGGTCATTAAAATGGGTCACCAAAATGTTGCCTAATGTTTAGAGGTGTTTTTTTACATGAGGGGGTTTGTTAAGGCGCAGTCAGTGTGAAGTCGGCACTAAGCAGAGCTTTAAAGGTCTGCCCTCCTGCTCTTTGAACCTTTTGGTCTGTGGAGTTGCTGATTATTACAGAGAATGATGGTTGAAGGCACTTTAGCATCGGCTCTACTTTTAGCTAAATCTGCTCAACCATAAATGTGGAGTTTCAAAGAAAGCATCACACTGCATCTGGTGGCTTTCGTTCCTCCCATAGTGCATCTTGGTGCCATGAGTTCACAAAGCACACACACACAGAATCAGAACTCAGAATGCATGAAACTGTGATGCTCTCTGTATTCTGACATCTTTACTGTCTCAGCTATTTTATTTGTTCGTGATTATTTGAAAGCCGAGGATTTTATCCCTAAAGAGGCTTTTCACCATACACAGCGATGATCCCCTCTCCTTTCCACCTGATGGCGGTAATGTGCCAATTTACGCACCAGCCGCCAACATGCTTCGCCGAAGAAGAACCCGACTGAGGAGAAAAACACTACTTGTTTTCCGGGTTTCTTTTTGTTGCATAGCTTTGTGTGAGGCTCTTTCTCAGCTGTTATCGCAGTGCTGACAGGAGAAGGTTGTTCGGGATGCTGCTGGTTTTGTCCGACGATCACAAAGAGCACCTGGCTTTCCTGCCCACCGTGGATCCCGCAGGTAGATCACCGGAAGTCAGCCGCTGCAGAGGTCTGCTGACTGTCACACTGATGCTGACAGTACAGCAACACACACTCCGACTGATGTGTTATTCAATCACCGTAGTCATTCTTTGTGTGGTGTGCCCCCTCCAGCAGGACTAGTTCTCAGATTAACTCACATTTCAATCCACAGCTCACTACAGTCACAGTCAAGCTCTTCCTGCTCAGTCAGGACTTTTACTTAAGTGCTGGAGGGCTTGATTTTAAGATATTTGAAGGTCCCGGATTGTGGAAAGTAAAATTTGCATGCTTCTTTTATTTTAATAAAGCTTTGTTCCAAATTATTACTGTTACAGTGTCAAAGAGGCCACTTCACTAAAAAAGGCATACAATCTGTATTGGGATCTGGGCCTTAAAATGACCTGTCAGGACTTTGCAAAGCAATGAATGTGAGATTATGATCTCACAGCAAAGCAGTCATGTTGCATTCCTGTATGTAACAACTGAATATCAGACAAGGAGAGTGATTTTGGCCATATACAATCTGAATTGAGCATGTTGATGGTTTTTATGATTTATGTGTTTATGTTTTTTATTTTGCTTGTTTTCAGTGGTTGGAGAGTTTGGTCGGATAGCACTAGAGTTTCTAAGGAAAGGAAGCAGCCCCAAGATCTATGAAGGAGCAGCCAGTAAGACTCGTTCATTACTCCTCCTTACCCAGCAGCTAATGGCTCTATTCTGCTCAAAAGCATGAGTCAACACAGTAAACTTGTCAAAGTGCAGAAATCATTAGCAGACATGTGTTAAACCAGCAGCAGGAGTTATTTTTGTAATAGACTGCAGAATGTGTTAGCTTAAGATCAGCTTGACTGAGCAGGGCCCGCTCCAGCCATTTTGGTGCTCAGGGCGGGAGAGGTAGGCAATGTTCAAATAAACTTTATTTAATTTGACTAAGACCTACATATACTGCAATTAGTAACAAGATTGAATTGTAACATTTGTTAACAATGATAACATAATATTCATGATAATAATAATTATAATAATGAAAACAGCAGTGTATCAGAGGCCACCTGCAGTTGGCTTCGATCTTACATGCCTCAGAAAGTGGGATGGATGTGACATCAGAAACCCCCTGCTAACTGATGACGTACCAGCCAAGACTAAAATAAACTCATCATGCACCTTTGCACGCAGGGAAACTGTGTGTTCCTGTGGATATGGTGCAACATGGTGTGGAAGGCCTGATGTTCCTGATGACAGAGAGCTCCAAACACATGGTACCTCCCGCACATACACACACCACACGATCAAAGTTTCATTTTGTTGAGATAAATTCTCTCATGATGTGTAACAAGTAGGAGGAAGGAGATGGCTTTGAGAGAAAACACAAGACCTGCGTTTGATTATAAAGTGGGTCTAGTTTCTATATTAATATTGTGAAAGTATCATAATACTCAACAGAGAAACACTCACGGGCTGTATTCAGAAGTGAAGCCTTAAAACAAGCCACCTGGACTTATGTAACTATGTGATATCACAAACCTAGTTTTATAGTGCCGCTGATGGTTTGGTTCTTAAAACCACGATTATATCTTCACTTCAAATAAAACTCCAGAAAAGTCTAAAATATGGGACCTTGGAAATGACTCACTGCATAGGTGTGTTTTTATACCGGATAACAGTTTTTCATTCAGCATTTAGTTTCACAGCAGACTTGTCTGACTTGTTATAGCAAAAGAAATGCCATTTGAACAGCCCTAACGAAAACTTCATCATCATGTCAGTCAGCCAGGATACACAGTGCCTGTACTTTTTCCATTCAGAATGTCCGTAACGTTTAGTTATGTGTGGTATTTGTGTTTGTAATGCAGCAAAAACCAGTGAGTCATATATTTTGTTGTGATTTTTTGTGTGTGTGTGTGTGTGTGTGTGTGTGTGTGTGTGTAGATCTCCGAGGTGGATTTCTTGGACTCTGTTTTAGCTTTGGGATTCGGAGATGAGCTTAACCAGATGCTCCTACAGGTAAGATTTGACTTTTCTTTCTTTATTTAAGGATATTATTTGAATATAGTACACCCAGTATCCGTAATTGGATGACAATTCACTGCAGTCCATTGGAGCTTGAGTGTTTGCTTTGCAGCTGTATCTGCAGCATCACAGAGAAATCCGCAGCATCCTGAGTCAGGTGCCCTCCAACCTGCCTGCCTACCACAACCTGGAATGGAGACTGGATGTGCAGGTGTGTGTTTGTGTTTGCTACACAAATTGTTATTTGCCTATATTTATTTCACAGACTTTTTTTTTTTTTTTAAACAATGTGGAGATGTTTATCATTATTCAAATTTCAACTTCTTCTGTCCCTCATGCCAGTTGGCGAGTCGTTCCATCCGTCAGCAGGTCATTCCCATGCTGACAATGCGCCTGCTCCTGACAAGAGGCAGTGACAGCTGTGACCATAGCGTCAAGGTCCTCCAGACAGACCCCAGCACCCTGTTGCACCTCATCTCTACACTGGAGGCTGCTCTGGCTGCCATGAAAACCAGCCACTCCCGGCGCATATTACGCAATATCAAATAACACAGAGGACGCTTTCTGTTTAATGTGTACACCTCCTGCAAAACACCACATTCCTGTCTTTTCCTCTGGAAAACATTGACGTAGTGCCTCATGTATTGTGCAGTGCTATGTCACTTGTGCTGACTGGGCCCTGGATGTTAGACCAGGTCTTTGCCTGTCTAACGGTTATTACCTTATCACACTTGAGGCAAGACATCTGCTAAATGACATTGCCTGTATTGTATATAAAGTTTCTATGGTGCGGTTGATGTTGAATTAAAGTGTTAGACAGACATGCCAGTGTTGTGGTTTGTCAAATTCAAGCGTGTAAAGAAGAGAAGCCTTAACCTTACACAAGACAGTATAGAGAACATGGTTTAAAAAAAGACCTTACATTTCTAAAAAGTGAAAGTTAATTTGTTGTCCCGTTGCAAAATTAACGGGCTGTAGCAGTACTTCGCCTCTGCCATTTTGGACTGAAGACTCCTCTCAAACTTCTCTAAATGCCCACCTGTCTAAATCATTTACACCAATTGTGTAAATAGAATAAATGATCATGCTCCTGAAACAATGCAGATTGTCTATAGTTTGTGTGCTTATTCACATTTCCATTCCTGTCAACAAAGCAATCTCATGGTGTACAAACTACGGTTTGTCTAGTTTAACTTTTGCACGCATGGAAACTAGAATATCTGCACTGTTTCAGGCGCAAAATAATTGATTCTGTTTACGTGATTGTGTCCATTGTTTGTTTTATCGTTAATCAAGCTGCAGTGTTTTTACATTTCAGTATGCATTTTTATCACAGCAGCTCCCACTTACACTGAGCTGAGGGCTCTGCTGTTTACCCGTTGCCATGGTGAATCTCAGTGTCAGAGTTCCTTCATCATGGCTGACTGATCCACTGAAAACTCAGCAAAATGCCTTAAATTGAATGTTAAATCCAGTGGCTGTTAGCATATTTCTATACTCGCAGAACGGAAAAGGAAGTATTGGTCCATCCTCGGCATCAGGCGTCACCTGACTGCCTCAGCTCGACACAGGAAGTGGGCTGTTGGATTCAACATGGCTGTTGTCTGCAGAGAGAGGAGAGCTTGGCTGAAGCAATGAAATAGTCTGTCTTATTATTCTCATATAATTCTATCATAGTACAACTAAACCAGTTCTGTGTATTAGCCGGTTTTGACGTGTGGCTGGTCTGCCATGGCCCAGTGTGTCCAGTTCGTGGAGGAGTTCGTCCAGGACTCGTTCGTCCCGATGGTGGCCGTCTTATGTAGTGAAGAAGCGGAGAGAGCGACCCGCAAGAACAACCTGAATTTCACCGAGCTGCTGAGACCTTTCTGCAGGCTAACGTCCGAGGGTAAGGCCATCTGCTCTCTATCCACCGTGCCGACCGATCGTCAGTCTAATCGTTGTAGCGAGGCTGCTAGCATCTTTAGCCCGAGGTGAGTTACAGTTGACATTAGCTCCGAGCTAGCAGACGGCTAGCAGACTTTGCTGTGACTAAGCAGCTGTCCGCTGACAGGAGGACATCTGAGCGAAGGCTTCTCATGTCAGAAGGTGGTGAGACACCTGAGCTGTCAGAGAGATGGCCTGTGGGTCAACATTCAGACAGACAGCCGTGAAATTCACCGCTGCTGGGTGATCAGACCGAAGCAGCCAGGAAGCTAACTGGCTAAAGCAATTTATTCAAATTAACAGACATGACGGGCAACAACACAGGCTCGGTCCGGCCGGACCGACGGCCGCCTGGGGGAGGAGGGGGGTCGGTGACAGCGTAGACGAGTTACTATACAGTCACTGCTGAGACACGATTAAGACATTACTCTTTTCTTTAAGTGTGTGTCTTGTCGGCCCGTCGTGTCATTTACACTGATCCATCCTGTTACAATGTTACAACGCTAAAATCAGACATTATAAAGGGGCTCATTTGTGGAGATCTCGTCGTCTTGACGGTGTTGTGCCGCAAAAATCACCCCTATTGCCTAATGTTTAGAGGTGTTTTTTTACATGAGGGGGTTTGTTACGGCGCAGTCAGTGTGAAGTCGGCACTAAGCAGAGCTTTAAAGGTCTGCCCTCCTGCTCTTTGAACCTTTTGGTCTGTGGAGTTGCTGATTATTACAGAGAATGATGGTTGAAGGCAATTTAGCATCGGCTCTACTTTTAGCTAAATCTGCTCAACCATAAATGTTAAATTTCAAGGCAGAGTACAAGTTTAAATCCACCAAAAGGAAAGTTTTTTTTTCATACCTATTAATTGCGGAGTGATACGGATGTGTGAAAAATAATTCGACGTTATAGCCGGAGATTGTGCTCTTTATACACATCCTATCACAAACAAACCCATCAGATCGCTTGATTTGAGTTTGATAAACTTACTTTTTTACACGAATAACACACCAGCGCTAAAAACTGTTACAGCTTTTACTCTGGAGCAGAATCTCCTGTTGTTGTTAGGTGCGAAATGCGTTTTGGGATGTGTAGCTGTAACAAATCCCATCCTAATGCATCTTTGTTGAAACACTTCTGGATGTTGGATCTGTACTTTAGTAGACTCGGGAGTTGCCCGATGGTGCTTCATAAGTTTACAAGAACAGTTACAAAAGTATGAACAGGAAAGTGGAGCTCTACATATGGAGGTTTTTTGGAAGTTGATAGACTTTGTCTCCAGGAAGCCATCTGCACAATTAATTATGTGAACACTTCAGTTGGAATAAATCTGTGGGTACTTATGGCTCAGAGACATAGCCACAGATTGTGATTTCAGCCAAAAAGACTGTTGCATCATCGTTTGGACAGAACAGGCAATGTGGCTCTTGCTCATACTTTCTGCCCACACATCCTATATTCCTGGAGTGGTTGTTACTCTGGATGATTGAGCAGAGTTTTGTGCTCACAGGGGGGTGCAGACTGACACTGACAAAACACTGAAAGGAATCATGGTGTTAATGTGCTTCTTTTAATGATAGCAGTCAGAATAATATATACGAACTGGAACTCAGTCGTGCATGATACAGAGAGCAAAGGAGAATGTTAAACATATGACTATGTAGAGACAGAAATGGCATGCCGCCATGTAAATAAGATAAATAAAATAAGGCTATTTAGTTTGTTTAAAAAAAAAAAAAGAACAAAGTATACCCCTGTTCAAAAGGAAAGGTAACCTTAATGACTTTTGTTGTGATCTGGTGCTATATTAAAAATATAATACACTTGACCTTTAAGGAGGGCATTGGGCCATGCGATCTGGGGGGTGGAGTGCTCCCTAATATAATGGCAAAGGAAACACTGAATATGTACATATACACACACTGTCAAGCCATTACATTATGACCACTGACTGGTGAAGGTTAGTTATAAACATCAACTTTGACAAAGACCTAATTGTGATGAGTCGGCAGCTCGGCCAGACCATCTTTAAAACTGTATGTCTTGTGGGATGTTCCTGGCCTGCAGTGGCAGTGATCAGTATCTACTAAAGTCGGTCCAAGGAAGGAAAACGGGGGAACCAGTGACTGGGCCATGGGTGGCAAAGGCTCATTGAGATGTGTGTGGAGTGAAGGCCAGCCCTTAATGAGTTTAAGGAGTTGGCATGGCTTCCAAATTCCCCAGATCTCAATCCAATGTATGGAATGTACTGAACTGGTCCCCTCTTGCCTTCAGACTTAAAGGATCTGAAGAAGCCTCTTCAACCCTGGAGACACATTCTGTAGCTCTTTTAGAGGCAGTGTGGATGTAATGGCGTAATTTACCGGATAACTGAACACTGGCGTTTTTTGTCATGTGCAGGTCACATCCGAGACCCCAACAACCAGCTGCAGGTTGTGAAAAACCTGCGTATCTGTGTGAACAATGTGATGACGAACCCGAACACAGCGTCTGCTGCACTTAGCCCTGCACAGCGCAGGCTACTCAATGAAGTGGTGTTGTCCTGCCAGCCACAGGAGGGTGCTGTGACCAATGTGATCACAGCAGGAGACTACAACCTCAACTTCAATGGTAAGGCCCGGGCCTGGACTCAAACAGGAATTTATGTTTGATTATATGTTTAGATGATAAAAAGAAGCCAACATTAGAACTTCTTAACCGGAGCGCCAACATGGTAGCTACTCGTCTCTGTTGTCAGGTGTTTGTCAGAACTGGAGATAACTCAAAGTCCGTTGCAAATACTGGCAATACAAAAGCAGAAACTTTGGATGTTGTGTTGAGAAACACCGTCTGGCCATGCTATCTCAACCTTGGCAGAAGAGACACTTCAATATGGTTGGATTTTTATTCTGAGGTTTTGACTACTCTTGAACACTGAATTAAACTGCAGGCATTCAGAGACTGTTGCAACCTGACTTTAGCCTAAGGCCTTCTCCCAGGCAAACTTAAGTACTTTGGTTAAACTGCAAGCCAGGAAAGAACTGCTCTCCAACAAGTAAATAATCCTTCAGCTCCATGTTACAGCTTCAAATTCAGCCTCAATCTCATTTTTGCAGGAAATAATATTGATTTTAACAAACAAGTACCCTACATCTGGTATCCAAATGTCCAGTTACTTTTTAACACTTAAAAAGTGGGCAATGGGAGCTGAAACATGTAATTCTTTAGAATATTGGGCACTCAAAGGTAAGATGTGTTTTTCATTGAAATCGATGGTGATTAAGCTCAGCGTCTCTGTAACTGACCAGATGTAAAAAGTCTGGATTGTATGTCACAGTTTAACTGAAACGCCTGTTTAAAAAAAAAAAAAAAAAAAAAAAAATGTTAATCTGTTGATTTAGTAAAATTGGTTATTAAAAAATAAAATGATTTCTAATCATTGACTCCCACTGAATACAACAAATCATTTCATTTAACTTAAAACAGCCACATTTCCTATTTTTCTCTGTTTTCTGCTGATAATACATCATGACATTCTTTCAGTGGGAGCACCAATTCTTCAGATTAAAATATTTTAGCAAATGTTTCACAAAGAGGAGGAAATAGTCTGCTGGAAATTATTTTCAGCAGTGGGTTAATCTGTGTAGCCTACAGAAGTCCTTGCTCTATTGTTCACAGCTCAACCAATGAATGTTCACTCAAGATACAATGGATCGTGAAGGCTCTTTATGGAAGGAGGACATGAAAAGGAGCATGTAAGAGCAGCTGCTGAATCAGCTCCCAGATTTGCTAAAGTCTTGGCAAAATATGTACAATTACAACTTAATGCTGCCATTTAAAGGCCACTATGCCCAGCAGTAAAATCAGCTGATATAATATGTAGTTCTCTGAGTTTTTCTGTACAAAGAAGAAGGATTTCTCTCAGCACCTGTTCAATACAACAGCAATGGTACCACACCTGGTCCCAAAGGAGACTTAAACACAGAGAAGAACCTCTCACTTACAAAGTGTACCCCATTAAAAGGAAGAACTGTGATCACAACATAACCACTAAGCCAAGAGAGGGTGTTCAGGTTGCCAGCGCACCTTTTCATCACGGTGTCTTCTTCTTCAGAGCCCAAACATCAACAGAGCCTGAAGAACTACACATTTGTACTGGCAAATAATTCTGGTCAGGACTATGTAAAATAGAACCGGACAGAAGAAAAATATCAAAAGCTTGTAGAAATTTATTGATTCTTTTCAGGGTGTTCACTGCTTGACATTAAGATAGCACAATTTACATTTCTTGCATCCAAATGCCTGGGCTCTTCTCATTTTTCTCTTGATCACCTGTAAAATCTCATAATGATTCGGGGGACAATGAAAGAAATGGGATGTTACTAACATGACCTTGGCTCTCTGCTTCCACCTGTCAGATCACTCTCTTAAAGCTAGCACCCCATGGTACAGTGCCTGGAGAGAAGCACTGTTGGAAGTCAGCACCTCCCAACACTACACAGGTATCACCTTACCTCGTGGGTCATGTGTGGATAGTCACAATCCCCTCCGCTCCACACCTGCCCAACTTCTCCCCTCTAGTTTCCAACTGCTGCTTCTTCCTGTGGGTGTCACTGCTTTTTGTTGTAAGGTAGCAGGTGTTCCTTTTGTATATATTGAGATTGCAATCTACAGTCTGACCTTACATACACACAAAGCTATGAATTTAACCATTCCCATGTGTAGTTAAAAGTCCACAATCGTAACACTTGCACACCTCTTGTATACGTCATACTCTGCTGTTCACCTTATTTCCTAAACTGATTGTAAGAGCATCTGGCATTGTGGAGAATATTGCTTAGGTTGTTTGCCAGCAGTCCATAAAATGTTTGTTACGGGATATTCATCAGGCTAATGTCAAATGATTGTTTGAGTGATACATGTTATAAATCTGTCCTTTTTAATTAATTGATAATTATTAAAATTGTGGTTTAAAGACACCATATACTTGAAGTCAGAATATTTGAAATTATAATGCAGGCACTTTAAAAGCTCACAGCTGTGACATTTGTGGTAGATGCTTTATCAGCTCACTATGTTGAAAATCGAACAGATGCTGTTGTGGAATCACATAGATTCAAATATTGATGAAGCCAATAGTTTGTTATTACCAAAGAGAAGCATCAGGATCTGTAATTTTGCTATGGAACCCATACAAATAAAAATGTTTCACCTTTTTGGGCACCAAAAGAAATGGGCTGAAAACATTTATGTTTTGACTAACTCATAAAGCAGGTTGTGTCAAGCTTGGAAAAAAAAGATAGCACAGCTGCTTCACAGGTAATTGGCACACATCATTCAGAAATACTGGGAACTTAATGACTACAACTACTTGGTTTCAGACCTTTGGATCCCACAATAACAAAATAAGAAACAAAATGCAATGTTTTTCAGTAACAATTAGGTGTACAGGAAAAACATAGTATTCAACACTGATTCATTGCCTCATTCTATCTTGTTTTTCTAGCAACCACACCCTGGTTTAAGGCCTACAGGGAGAACTTCCTGCAAACAATGCCTGCCTCCGACCATGAGTTTCTCAATCACTACCTCGCCTGTATCCTTTCAACAGCATGCCAACCTGACCACTGGTCATAAAGAGTAAATATATTTTCTTAGTGATATCAACATTCCAATAAAATACAGAACCTTTCTATAGATGATGATTATCAAAGCAATATTGTTTTTCATCTTCTCGGGAAGTACTATAGATTACTTTCCTGTAGAGTGAGGATGCAAGATGTAATAATTATAATAAATAAATGTAGCAGTTGTCCTCTGTGCCCATGGACCTTCCTGGTTCGCTGTATCTTCTCTGATAGATCTACAGGGTTCACAGTTGTGTCCTTGACATCCTGCTTGTGACAGGCCTGCTGGTGGTGTCTTCCACTGAGGCAGTCCCTGTGGAGCAGTTCCTAAAGCTTTCCCAGGAGCAGCACAGGATTCAGCACAGTGGGGAATACACTAATCCCAAGTGGTTTATTCCCAACACACTCAAGTACTACGTCTTACTGCATGACATGAGTGAGGGGGATGAACAGAGGTACTGCCAAACGCATGCGTTTATGCAAATCTGTCAGTCTGTATTGTCACATTGTGTAAAATACCATGACACCACCGGAAGTTGTACTGGCATCACTCTTGGTGTGACTCAAATATTGCACATGCTATATTTTTTCTGTTTAAAAAGGATGAATGATTATGTGTTAATGATTAGTCTTCTTGGCTTGCTTGTCCATTTAAAAGATGTAAATATTGGGTTTAAAAGAATATTAATGTTAACTACTGTTGTTTAGTTTACCAGAAACCGAAAGCTCTTCAGGTCACTGTTCCTGCTTCCTTTCCAGGGCAGATGTGTTGTATGAGGACATGAAACAGAGGTACGGTGCTCAGGGCTGCTATCTGTTGAAAATTAACTCTCGTGCGTCCTCAACTGCAGAAGATGAACAGATTCCTGACCCTTGGAGTCAGTACCTGCACAGGAATAATCTACAAAACCAGGTAAGCACTGTGGCTTCATCCACATGTGGTGACTGAGCAAAGTCTAGCCATCTAGCGTCGTTAGCTACAGCAGCAGACTCAGGGGGAAAGTTGGGCCAGAAGATTTATTGCCAACATTAAACATCATAAATACCAGCTTTCTACATTCATGAAAATGTACTACAAAGTAATGGCAGTTTAAGCACTACATAGTCTGTGTTGTAACCTGCAATGGCGTCAGCAAGAGTTACATAGCAAGCAGAACTCAGCTGTATGTCTGTATTCATGTATAAATGTATATTGTGTTAACATTGACCTCTGTGACAGGATATGCTTGATGATCTGGCTGTTAATAATGCTGCTGTTGAGAGCAGTATCAGTACAGCTGAAGTGGACAGCCTTCAATCTACAGAAAAAGGTTGGTTAATTCAACAGCTTTTTAACTGTACTGTAGAAGATTATCAGTATTACCAGCTGTATTTGATAACCAGCATTTTAGACCAAAACAATACTTTGCTGGCCACAACGCCAGCTTAATTTTTTGGTTTCAGCAAGGTGTTATGAAGCCCAGTTCAAGAATCAGAGAATCCCCAGGGGAACATTTTGACACTGTTTCCTACCAGATGGAGTTTCCAACAGCCTGGAGAGCCACCCTCTGCAGCTGGATGAAGGCAGTGGCATGGGGGCCCTACACACTCTCAGCGCTGCTAACACTGACGTGAAGAAAGGTGCCAGAGATCCAGAGAGTACAGCAGGGGGGGCAGGGAGCCACGGGGTGTGTTTGACCCTGAATGACCACGACCACATCAGACAGTTCATCCAAGAGTTCACCTTTAGAGGCCTTCTACCACATATAGAGAAGAACATCAGACAGCTGAATGACCAGGTAGAAGTTAATGTTGACCCTTGGCTTATTTAAAGGATAAAAGCTTCTTAGCATGTTATCTTTCAAATATCAGACATTTCTAGTCTAATGAGCATTTGTCCAAGGGTCAAAGAATAAGTCATTTTGTTTTTGGTTTTGGAGCATTTGTATAGCTCCTTGATTTATTGCCAGTTATCCTGACATTGCCCGACACTGAGACAAATGTTCTCCCCCTTTTTCTTCAGCTGGTCTCAAGAAAAGGTTTGAGTCGGTCCCTGTTCACTGCGACCAAGAAGTGGTTTGGTGGAGGAAAGGGTCCAGAGAAGAGTGTCCATGAACCAAAAAGCACATGTGGCCTTCTGTAAGCTACGCACCGCTGCACCCCATCACGCACACTTCATATAAGACTTCAACAAGACTCTTGTGCATTCATACATCATCCATAAATGCTATTCAGTGTTCAGTGTTCTTACCCCTTTCATTCTTTCTGCATGATGTGTTGCAACCTCATTGCAAAATGATTTTGTCATTCATCCTTAATATACAGGTGCAGCTCAAAGAATTTTAATACCGTGGAAGTTCATAATAATAATTTTTTTTTTAATCTTTTTTTGCTGGCTCCTTGCAGGCTTTCTGTTACTTTCCCTTCTTTTGAAGGATGTTAATGATTGTCCTCTGGACAGCTATCAAGTAGACTGATGGCTGGCATTTATACTTAATGAATACTAGATTATTTGATTCCACTTTTTGAATTGAATTTTGAAACGATAAAATTTTTCACAATATCAGAATTTTTTAGATGTACCTGTATTCCAAGAAGACCTAAAAGCTGTATTTACTATCAATTATGTTTAAACTAATCACAGATTAAGTGTATGTACATTTATGTAAATGTGATATTTCATACTTTTGTTTTCTACAGTACAGTGTATTACTGGTTTGACATTTTACTTTTGTGATATCAGATATCCCCCAGAAGCTCCTGAGTTGCAAATCAGGAAGATGGCTGACCTGTGCTTCCTAGTCCAGCACTATGAGCTGGCCTACAGCTGTTACCACACTGCCAAGAAAGACTTCCTGTCAGACCAGGCCATGTTGTATGCTGCAGGGGCACTGGTGAGCCCTAACATACACTCATAAATTACTATTCACACCAGGACAAGTAAAATTATAACAGCAACACCTTGAGCAATTGTTAGTTTCATTCCTTATTAATAGCATTGATCAATAATCTTACTGATCAATAAAAAAATTCATTTGTTCTTTCAAAAGTACACAGCTTCACCTAAAGTCAAACTCACTGCAGGTTAAATGATAATCAACATGTTTACTGTCTTCCTCCCGTCCTTGACTACATCTGTCCACATATTCTGTCCTGATCTTAATGTTTTTGTGCAGGAAATGGCTGCAGTTTCAGCCTTTCTGCACGCTGGAGCTGCCAGATCGTACCCAGCACACTACATGGACACTGCAATCCAGACATACAGAGATGTCTGCAAGTAAGTATCTTTTCTGGATGCTGTTTCACTTTCATGTTGTTTCAGAAAGAACACCCTGAGGCTTGACAGTGAATATTGTCTGTGCATAAACAACAAAAATTTCTGTTGCTTACTTTTTTTACTTTCATGATTTGTCAGTATAAATGTATTTTAGTTCTCTGAGAACATGTTTATTATATTGCCTTTGACACAGCACAAAGCACATTTTCTGGTATCCAGATAACATGTTTAGTGTATGGATCACTGAGTCATGGTCCTTTTACTTCTCAGATACTTATCAAGTATCAAGTATACTTATCAAGTATCTTATCAAGTACTTATTATCATGTTGTTGACTTTAGAAATCCTCATTTATGTTCATCACTATAAATGCATTACACTTTTCGTTTCTCATATTTCTAACTCAATCACATCAATCATTCAGGAAGTCATTGGACTCCTGTATGGCCCTCTTACCCAAGGCTGATTTACCATGAACAAACTCCAAATTCTCATGAAGATTGCAAACACAATGACTTTTTGACAATAAAAAACCTTAGAATATGCACAACAGTATTGGAAACATTGCACAATAAAAGGCATTTATCATAGAGCTTTATCCTTTCAGAAATTGTTGTGTGTGTGGTGGTCACAGTGTGTGACTTTGAACAGCACCTCTTCCACTTGCCCTCCACAGGAACATGGTGCTGGCTGAGCGATGCACTTTACTCAGTGCAGAGATCCTCAAAAGTCAGGGAAAATACTCAGAGGCTGCAACTCTGCTCATTAAGATGACCAGTGAGGTGAGGAAATGCACGTTGTTGTCTGTGCTGTTCCGTTATTTCATTGCCAGATTGTGTGGGTGTAATGGAAGCATCATGTTTAACTTTTATGTCCAGGACTCTGACCTGCGCAGTGCTCTGCTGTTGGAACAGGCTGCCCACTGTTTCATTAATATGCGTAACCCCATGGTGCGAAAGTTCGCCTTCCACATGATCCTGGCTGGTCATCGTTTCAGCAAAGCAGGACAGGTGAGAAGGATTTTAGTGCAGTCATATGCACGCATTGTTAGATCAAGTTATGCTGCTATGGTTAGAGATGGTGCCCTTTGAGTCGGGAACATACAGGTGGCTGCGGGTTCAGCGATCAATCGTTGAACCTGATAAATTTCCTAAAATCATCGTTTGTTTTTTATATATATATATAACACTGCTCTTTATATTTCTATATCTCTATATTTTCTGTTTTCTGGTTGCATTGTACACCTCACAACCTCATCTTTCTCCTGTCTGTTCATGTAGAGGAGGCATGCTCTGCGATGTTACTGCCAAGCCATGCAGGTGTACAAGGAGAGGGGCTGGGCTTTGGCAGAGGACCACATCAACTTTACAATCGGTCGTCAGTCCTTCACGCTTCGCCAACCAGAGAATGCTGTTTTAGCCTTCAAGCAGATCCTGACCAATGACAGCAGACAGATGGCCACACAGCAGGCTGCCTTCCTCAGAGAGTATCTTTATGTTTATAAGGTAACAAAAGTTTTCAACCATGTCTGTATGGTAAAGTCGCCTAATATGTATCATTACTTTATAGATGCTTTGAACTCCCCTTTAACAGCACAAGTTACAGTGTATGTGAAAACTCATTTACCTTTTCTCTCTATCACTTTTACTATTTTAATGGTTCTATTTGCTGTGTTTAGTCCTACCAATAAACAGGGCCACCAAACACGACTTTACTCGTCTTTTATGTTATATTGGGAGATGTGTTGGTGCTAAGAGCAAGTGTATTTGCAGGAAAATTAAAACTTTGTCCATCAGTAATCAATAATTTGAGTAAATAACAATGACATGGTAATCTACAGGTGTCGATTCCCAAGCCTCTACTGCTCCTAATCCTAAATGCATCAGCTCAGAAAACAGTAGGCACAAATAAATACAAATAATAAGTCCATCCGTCTGTTTAATGCCTATTCAGCATTTTCTTCCTCCAGATCCAGGGAATGTCTATTTAAAGTGCAAGATTATAAGCATTATATGAAGTCAGTGGAGAACAGAGCAGATTTTACTTTGTACAGTTTGGGCAGTTTAGGTCTCCTTAGGGAGCTCTTTCCAGCAGTATGCAATGTAATGTTTTAAAGCCATTGCACCCTATTTGGATATAACTCCACTAGGTGCCGCTAACTGACCAGCCGCTACAGATCTTAGAGACCTTTTAGGGTCATTCATTGAACATTATATTTTTACAATTATATTTTAAAAGCTGAAGTGCCACATAATTAACTGTTTATGTTCATGTGTTTCAGAGTGTAATGGGGGAAAAAGAAGCCAGCCTTCCTATGCTGCCTCTACCATGCATCCACAGCTCAGCCACCAGAGTCTACTTTGGACATGAGCGCCGCCTTGCAGAAGGTAACACACCAATAAATCATCTCTAATATCCTCCTGGTCTTGAGCCACTTTTCCACTTGTCAGAAAAGTTGCTATCATTAGACTCATCTGTAAGAATCAGGGTTTGTGAATCTTTTTGGCTCATACTCCCCTGTGTGGTTTAAATGTTAAGTTTTACAGCAGATTTTTTTTTCTTGCTCATTCAGATTCTTTAGGTCTGATGTGTTCATATCAAGATTCAAGATTTAAATGTTATTTCCAAAGAAAAATAAAAATAAAGTGACTCCTGGGTCCAGGAATCTCAAACTACCCCAAAATGTTAATGTTTTTTTCTGATACAAACTACATCCTTCCACCAGTTTTTTTTGCCACACTAGTAGAATTTGTTGAACTGGAAAGCATTTTTTTTAAAGCCATTAATAAGCTGTCAACTGCAATTTAGCCTGAAAGCTCATTCTCTGTAGGTTTTGCAATAAAAGGTTTTGTGGTGATAAAAAGTCTACATCTACATAACATGTTTAATATTTAGCACGGCAGCATGATGGTTAGTGCTGTTGCCCCACAATAAGGAGGTTGTGCGTTTGGTCCCGGCCCGGGCCCTTTCTGTGCTGAGTTTGCATGTTCTCCCTGTGTCTGCGTGGGTTTCCTCCAAATACTCCGGTTAATCCCTGAGACATGTATCAGTGAGCATGACAGTTGAATGTTCGTAAAATTAACATTCATTTTGTAACTCTTTCTAAATGTCTGAAATGTTCAGGGGAAAAACAGGCAGCCACTCACGTGTCCCTGGATCAGGACTATGACCAGGATTTAGCAGCCATGTGGTGCCACCTAGAGGAGCAGCTTGTGGCTTCTGCAAACCGGGGGACCGTTCCAGTCAACTTCCAGCAGACCCAGTGCTGTCTGAACAGCCAGACAGATAACCTGCGTCACCCACTGGCTGTAGTGGAGGGTAAGGGCTCCTCAGACTATATCTGTGCACTGCTCTATGTCTAAATGCTAGGTATTCTGGCTTATAGATGTAATAGACTCTTGACAACCATTCAGAAACGACTATTTCTGTTTTCATTGAAAAGTTCCTTTTTTTTTTTTTTTTTTGCATGGACAAGTTTTTCAATATTTGTACTATTTTATACTATTTGTGAAAGAATGTGCAGTAATGTAATCTTCACCTCCCTGTCTCTGTAGAACCCATGATAGTGGAGCTAACGTTCAGGAACCCTCTTAAAGTTTCACTTGCTCTGTCCAACCTCTCACTCCTCTGGAGGTTCACTCCCGATGCTGCATCACCATCCAAAGAAAAGATGCCTGAGGAGTTCATGGGGGAGACCATCACCAATGAAGAGACCCTAGCTCTGGGGGTGGGCAGCAAGAACAAATGATTGTGATTTTTATTTAATTGAGGGATACAAGGGTTACGGTTAGGGTTATAAAAATAAAAAATGACAAAATTTTTCCTTTTTTGTCTTTGCGGTTGCAGATGACTCAGAAAGATGACATTGTCACCACTGAGACCATCCCTAATTTTCATATTGGTCCAGAGGAGACAAAAACGGTAAGGCCAAAATAACACTCTCATAATCTGTCTTATAAACTGCACACAAAACTGCATAAAGCCAATGTATATTTGCCACAAAAATTGGAAATTAAATCTAGTGACTAAATGATGTTGAACAAATATAACAAGGTAGAGGAAATTAGAATCTCCACATGGTGACAAATAAGTAATAAATTAATATGACACTAATGCTTCAGTTAGAGCAAGTAAGTATTCATAGAGATCCAGCCTTAAGTGTTACAGGTTATATATGTTGTTGTTTTCTCAGGCCCGACTCCGGCTGTTGCCACACAGAACCGGCCAGCTGAACATTGTAGGTGTGGTCTACAACCTGGCTGAAGCCTCTTCTGGAGAGACAGCTCCCAGCACCGACAGTAAGCTTCTACCAGCTGAAATCTCAGTGGGTCTACATCTACATCACAATATTCTTTTGCAGCCTGACTAACATATATTGTGCATCTCTCATGTCTGCTTACAGGCCAGCAGACAGCAAATTTGATGGTGGTTCGTGGAAAGCAGGACCTGATGATCCAGGGCCCGAGACTCAATCAGACCAAAGAAGACAAGATGTTGGTTCGACATGGTCCAGATCGACGACTGGATCCCATCATAACGCCAAATATGCCCCTGATGGAGGTACCACGGACTCACTGACAGTCATGACACCACTCCTACTTCATGCTATGCCGTTATCTGTCCAGAACAGCCAATAGGAACACTCCCTCTCTTGTGCCACTGAAAAGAGCTGTGATTGCCAAATGAAATAGAAGCTGTAATAATACAAATAAAATAAATATAAATCACTGACATTTAGCTGCTTTTTAAAAAGTGTCAACGAGTAACACAAATCAACTGAGATATCCCTGAAGTTAAGGAGCCACCGCCAGGAGAGAAAAGTCAAATATAACCCTAATTCCATTCCAAGAATAGACAACATAGCAAATGTTTAAACTGAGAAGGATTCTAGTTGCTCAACAGTGCTGGATCTTCTTTGTTATATTTGTCATTGCATGATGCACCAAATGTTTTCAATTGCTTAAAGATCTTGACTGCAGCCAGGCCAGTTAAGCACCAGTCCCCTAAACTCCTGTAGACATAGTTTGTGGTTTAGAACTGTCTTGGTGAAATATGCAGGGCCTTCCCAGAAACAGATGTTGTCTGGATGGGAGCATATGTCTCTCCTAGGTCCAGCTCTGTAACTTGTCTATACCTTTCAGCATCAACGGTGAGTGTCATGATGTGAATCTGCCCATGCCATGGTCACTAATGAACCCCCATACAGTCAGAGATGCAGGCCGTTCAACTGAACACTGATCACAAGTGGGATAGTCCCTCTCCTATTTAGTCTGGAGGATGTGGCATCAATGGCTTCCAAAAGGAATTTCATATTTCTAATGTCTTACCACAGAAAACATTTCTACTTTGCCTCCATCCATTTTAAATTAGCCAGAGAAAACTGCTGGATTTTTGGATCACGTTCATAAATGGCTTCTTCTTTGCCTGATTTAGCTTTAACCTGCATTTGTGGATTGAGAAAAGTGTTCCCAGACACTGATTTCTGGAAGTGTTCCCGAGGCCATGCAGAGATTTCCATTACAGGATCATACCTTTTTTTTTTTTTATAAATTTCTTATAAATGCAATGCCATCAGATAGCCTGAAGATCAGAGGCATCCAATATTGACTTCTGGCTTTGTCCCAGAAGCTTGTTCAAAATGAGCTAATATTTTTCATGAAATGGTAAAACATCTCAATTTAAAGATTTGATATGCTCTCTTTGAATTGTGAAAAATACAGATTCTGTTTTCATTTAGATTTGTTTGGAACTAGGGGTTGTACAAACCCTGATCACAAAACCTCAGGTGCAGCTGCCAGGCTGCTGACTGTCCACTGCTTATAAAAGTGGTGATATGAATGAAGATCACATTTTACTGAAAACAGGAATTCACTCATTTCCAGTGTGCAAGTAATTCCATGTAAAATTAAACTCTCGGTGACTCCAAGACAAAGTGCAAAATTTAAAATTTTGTGTGTTTGTTTGTGTGCCAGGTCTTCTTCCTACACTTTCCTACTGCTCTGCTCTGTGGGGAGATCCGGAAAGCCTATGTTGAATTCTGCAATGTCAGCAGTGTTGCATTGTCTGGCCTGAGGGTCGCATCCACACACCCAGATTTCTTTACCTTTGGCAGCCAGGCCACGACGCCTGTCACACCGCTCAGCCCAACCTCAGCCAAAAACTGCTCAGCTTATAAAACTTTGGCCACAGTCAATCAGCCAGGCTCAGTGGCATTTGAAGTGCTGGTTTCGGCAGAGGATTTCAGCCAACTGTCCACTGTGGTGGAGATTCCAATAGAGGGTAATGTACTAGAACCGGGGGAGTCCACCCAGCTGCCTCTCTGGCTCAGAGGACCAGACCAGGAGGGAGTTCATGAAATCAACTTTCTGTTCTACTATGAGAGTGTGGAGAAAGGAACCAAAATCAGGTAAAAAATCCCATGTTTTATGCTACAAGGTGTCCATGTCTTTCTCTACGATAAACCATAACTTTAGGTTATATTAATAATGTCTAAATAAAGTATAAAAATCCTCAATCCACAGAGAAATACGCACTGTTTTTATTTTCTTCTATTATTTTGTGATGTCACAACAAAACAATTGAAACACTTAGCCATTCTCCCAAACCAGCCCACTGGATCCTGGAGCCTTGCAGGAGACGTAAAAGACGTAAAAGATGTAAATGTAAAAAGTCTGCCCTCTTTAAAATATTCTACAGTAGCTCAATTGTCTTATCTAATATGCGTGTTTCCTGTTTTTGATCAGAAAATAAGGGCAAAGCTACACCAGAGAATAACCTGGCAAACTAGTTTAGTAGGAAAAAGTCTGTTAGCATGCAAGTCAGATTATGACTAAAGCTGGATACACAGTCATGGACAAAAGTATTGGTAACCTTACACCCCTGATGCTACACAAAATGCTTTGCTATTAATGTGCTCATTTATTTGTTTGCACTGAAGTAATACAACATTGACAAAAGTTGCTGTAATTTGAAGACTGATCTCAGCCTCTTTAACATATGGCTTCATCTTCTCCCTCTCGCTTCATTTGAAGTCATAGGGTGTTGCGGCACACAGTGTTTATCTGTGCCAGTCGTTCTCTGAGTGTCCAAGCATCAGCCTCCCGCAGCAGTGTCCCTCCACATCACTGTCAGGATGACAAAGGCTGCAGTGGGACACTGGTCGTCATTGATGTAGAGAACATCAACACCGTAAGATACATAGACCGCAGCACCCTCATGGTTTTTGCTGTTCAGTTGAAGGACATATCAGTGTTCTAACTTTGCTTTAATTTGGCACCTCTCTGTTCTCAGAGTGAATCTGGTGTACGGGAGTTCCACATTGTGCAGGTGTCCAGCAGCAGCCAACACTGGCAGCTCCACAAGTGTATCAACCCAGCCAGGGATAAAGGTGTGTCTGATCTTCCTCTGCATGTCCTTTATTTCTTTACTTCATACATCTATGAGTAACAAACACAGCTGTGGCTTCCATTTGGCAGACCCCTCAGTAATATCTGGGCCAAAGTTTAGAGAGCAAATAGCTGACAAAGGAGTTGCTGCCCATGTTGAATTTAAAGCTTATTTATTTTTACTGTTTATTTTATTATTTTATTTTAGAATTGTTTGGCGGTCACTACTGGTCACTCTGACTCACAGTAATGAGTTGAACAAGTTCAATGGTCCCGAAAGTTTGGGGGATGTGACCTGCTGCTTTTCAGCATTCTGCATGTTACTGTGACTTTTGAAATGAGTCTGTCTAAATTTATATCATTCACTGCTGCTCTCTGTCTCTATCTCCAGACTGTAAACTCACCAGCAGAGAAAGAGCCAAGCTATGTTTCAGAGCAAAACGATGCAAACCTCACCAAGGTAGTTCATACAGAAAAAAGCACAACCACCATCTGCTCTGATCACATTCTACGAGCACCAATTGAACTGATTTGTCTGTTTCTAGTTACCTCGGGCGGCATGGAGAAATACACATTTGCGGACCTGAATCTGGGACATGAACGGGTACATTTCCATGTTTTGGAAATTGTAAATGTATATATGATGTAATGTGAAAAGCTAGTGAATTTAAAAAGCCGATAATAGGTGGATGTAAGTCACGCCTGCCTGACAGGTGATTACCATTCAAGTATACAGATGTGTAAACAATTCTTTTGGGGCATGTTTATACCTGAAGAATCAAGCTTCTTAATAATAATGTAATAACAATATAACCAAATATAGCAAATAAGGAGAAAGGCACTGCAATTTAGGAAAACAACACCACGCTAAGAGACAAAACAGAAATGAGAATTTCCCGCATATATGTTGTCAAATTAATGAATAAGACCCCAGGAGGATAGAGGTGTTTTTAGAGGCAAATATAGCTAACCCACACTGGCATATTATGTCATTTTTCCCACTCTTTACCTTCCTCTGTCCTACCCTCACCTCTTCTCCTCTGTTGGTGCAGATTGTCAGTTCTTCCACACCCTGTGGAGACTTCTTCTTCCACTGCTGCCGCACCACAGAGTCTCAGCGAGCAGATGTAGAATCATCCAGGACATCATCCAGCAGCAAGAGTCAGGACCCCTCTGAGGACAAAGCCTCAGACCTCAACAATATTGTAAAGAAGTGTAACGAGCTGGACCTCAACATAATTGTCATTTGGAAGGTACATGAAAGCAGCCAGCCTGCGGAAATGAAGTTTCTATTAGCTGAAAGTCTGAACAGATGTCCAAGGCATTTATCCAATCAGGATGATCCTTGAAACAAATAAATTCATAGCAAAAATTAAGACTGTATAGATAGCATTAATTTGATGCATACGCTTGTATAATTTAAGTCCTAAAACTATCAAAAAATAATTACCTTGACCATTACTGTCACACAGTGTACAGATAAATCAGCCAGAGTTTCATTATGCAAGGTGCCTTTTCTCCTTTGTGGTGGTGGTGCACTCTTCATAACAACTCCTAACTTTCAGTTGTAACTTGGATGCAGTATTAAACCAGAAGTGGTGACTTGTGAATGAAGGCATAGGATTCAGTTTTTTGCCAGAAGGAAATAAAAGTCCTGTCAACCAGTGTGAGGCATTATCAATATAAAAGACATGAGTGAGACTTTCACCCACAATCTACATGTTTATATTTTGTTCAGTTTAAAATTAAGAAACTTTAATGGAAAGTGTTGTACTTCACAGTGTGTGATTTCTTTGGTTCTTTCAGGCATTTGTGGTCGAGGATAACAAACAACTGATCCTAGAGGGCCAGCTCCATGTGGCACTGCAGACGATTGGCAAAGAGGCCACTTCTCTGACTCCCAAAGAAGTTAGTAACTACCTATTTTTCATCCCAGATCCTCCACACATGTGCATGCTTTAACGAGGACTTCTCTTTGGTGTTTCTTTTACCAAAATGTCTGTGTGGGCATGTGCTTTTGTTTCAGGAGGCACAGGAGATGGTTCTGCTTAAATTTAAGTCTGAGCAGCCTCCTCCTGTTGTTGTACCATCAGCCGAGTTATCCCAACTCATCAAAACCAACCTGCACTACCCTGAAACCTACACACATCCATTTGTCCAAAATAGGTGAGACACACACATCACCTCTTTGTTGGATGTAAATACTTTAAATATAAAAATACTTAGCTACCTACTCCCATGCAACCGACAAAACCACCAGGCGTTAGAAGGTGCATTTATCCGCTGATTGGAAGAAGTAATGCTTAGAAGGCAAAACCCGTGGTGAAACCTGCCAGAGTTAACATGAAAAAAGTTGACACAGAAAATGAAAATATCAGCTGGTTGAGGATGGATGTTTGGAAAAAACCAACTGAATTTACAATGTTGTGTAAATGCTTCTGCTTATACTTCAAGACATATCTTTCTGTGACTTTCCTGGAGTCATTGGTTCTTTCAGCATCATCCTCCTCCAGGTGACCCCGCTGAGGTTGACCGCCCCCCAACCAGTCCAGATTGCAAGCAGGACACTTTGTCCCCCTTTTGTTTTCTTCTTTTGTGGCCATATTTGGATCACCCGAGACTCTGTTGTGCATAATCAATCCAAGGTTTCACCTCTCAAGTTTAGCACATTATAGATTAGGAGTAACTACAAGATTTCAGGATGCTGGTACAGCTGTGTTCTATTTTAGTTAAAGTCACTGTGACCTCAAAATGTGTTTTTAGCCATCACTAACATATTCATAGACTTTTCATGACATAATCATGGCGTTCTGCAAAAACCTGTCTGTCCATTTTTCAGTGTGGCAACTTGTAAAGGAGATATTTTGACCATATTTCCTGGAACCGATTAGTTCTGATTCAAGTTTTCTCTTCTTTCTAGTCTATGTCTGGTCCCAGTTACTCTGACTTTGTCCAACTGCTCACCGGCTCATGTCGACATCATCGTAGACTTGCGGCACAAAAGCACAAGGTACTTTTCATGACAGTCTACAGATTGTGTGTGTAATGGATTATATGATCCCTAATTCTAACTGTTTCCACTGTCAGACATAATGTTCAGCAGAATCTGATGTGTGTTAGAGATGGTGGGAGGAAATAAATAAGGAGAGAAGAATGATCCCATACATGGTGGGTTGTTGTATTAGCACCGACCTGAAACATCTGGAACTGTCTAACATAAACTGGCTCAGGGATTTAGTATTTCTTGTTTATGAGCTGCAGGGACTTGCTAGATACGTACAGGGGAAGAAAAAAAAAACTGTCCTAATCCTTACGTGTGGCGCATGTCTGGGTGTATGAGGGAAACTCCCCTAATGTAAGTAAGTGTGTTCCAGTCCAGTTCATATCAAAACAAAGTTGTTTTGTACACACTGGTTATCCCTGACTGTCAAAATTAACTGCGAAAATGTATAAAATTGTGTCAATTTAGGGTCCCCATCCTCCGGAGGCCCATGGCCTACAAAGGTGTCGCCCTTTTTCTAGTCTGAACTCGAATGAAATGGCTAGTCTACAGTCTACAGAGGACTTCCCCTTTTAGCATTCCCACACTTACTGTTGTGTGATGAAGTGTGGCTCTGTTCCTATTTCTCTGAAGCATTTTCACACGGCACTGAAAGGGTCTTCAAATACCACCTCTAAAAAATGTGCCTCCTGAATTGCGAGACAGCTGTTGTAAGATTAGCCTTGGTTAATGGAGGAAGTGAACATATTGCCTAACATCTCAACCAATGTCTTTTCCAGCCCAGAGTCCCTGGAGGTCCACAACTCATTCAATTGGGTGGGTCAGACCCAGTACAAACTGCAGCTGAGGCCTGAGGAGGTGCTCTGCCTGACTCTGCAAGCCTGTTTCATCCAGGCTGGAGTCTACAACCTTAACACGCCGCGAGTCTTCGCCAAACCAGCTGAGCAGGGGACTATGTGTGAGACAAGTCAGCAGACATCTAGTCCTGCTCTCATAATTATCAACAATGCCTGAGATGAACATGACGAGTGCAGCAGCTGCTCTACAAATGACCATACATGTTTTTCTTGGATAATAGTAGACAGATGTTTTATATTAATTACTATAACAGGAAAAAAGGTTTATTTAAAATAAGAACCATCTGTTTATGAAAATTGAAGAGCTGATGTTACAGGTGTGGTGGTAAGACAGGTCATGGGCCTCAGAACGATCAAGTTTCATCTCTGAAGCATCAAAGAGTGTCATTTGCATGCTCCTTTTTCTCTGCGGTGCCTGCCATACATCCTCTGTCTTTAGCTGCCTCTTTGTATCCCACTCATCAACTCAAACCCCACCTGTAGGTTTGAACCCATGAATACTGTAGGTTTTGCTCATGCCCACCCAGTATGCTGACTTTGTTTATCTCAAACCTTAAAGCAAAGTCAGAGAGAAACTGCACTTATGTGTTGGGCATGCCCATGATCTCCCCAGGTCCCTGTGCGTTTGAGAACTGCAAATCCAAAATGGACTCAGCATTACATCCTACCAGGCTGTTGACAACCTGAACAGTGTGTTTTACCACCTCAGCTCCTTTTCATTGAGACTACAGCTATGTCACCTGCGGTTTCATTAGGTCCTGGAGGCCAAAAAACGGAACCCTGTCTCCCTCGCACTATTCACGTCAAGGACATTGTACAACCATGTCCTCGTAATACAGCAGTTGATTTTCTAAACTCCAGCCAGTCTTATTTACTCACCTGCCCCCAGTCTGTTTAACCACATTGTATTGTCATGAAGCTCTTGTATGCATTGACTTTACAGTTTTTCTGAATATTATGTATTATATTTATATAACAAAGTGTATGTAAATAGAAAATAAAACTGTAAGGATAATTGTGTATTGTAAGAGATTGTCTGCATAGAACACTGACATTTACAGATACAGTGTCTAATGTGGCAGTTTCAGACATATTGTATTGATAGCTTTAAATCATTCGACACTCTCACGTACAACAAGAAGCTGTTGTTGCTGATGCTAATCAATCTGAACTTAAAACAGGGGGACAAGGAGGTTGGTGGCCACACTTTCATTTTAAACCCTCCGAAACTTAAAGTACCAGGTGCAAATGGTGCACCTTCACTCTCTTAAAACTTTAAGTTTTGGCTTGGTGGTCAATTATTTAAAGCAAAAAAAAAAAGGTCAAGATTGATTGGCAGCTGGTGCACAAACGCCCCAGGATCACCTCAGAGGAGCTGCTTGAAGTGGCTGAGGACAGGAGTGTCTGGGTTTGCCTACTGAGGCTGCTGCCCTCAACTCAGAACTTGGTAAATGGCTGAAAATGAAAAAACTGAAAAACTGAAAAAAATTGAAGAGCAACAACCTGATACATGTCCTATTTTGAGATAAGCAGTGCATTTGTGTCCCCATATAACAAAGAGACCACAAGGTTCAGTACTGAAAGCATATACTACATATCCAGTGGACTGTAATGTCCCAAAAATAACACCATATTAATAATCTCTTCTTGGTTACAATTTTTCATAAAAATGTGCCTTTATGTAATTTTTGTTCAGAAAACTCTTCAATAACTTCCCTCTTGCACACTGTAGTGTCCAAAAAATCTCTTCAAGCATCAATGATATCCTCTTGGTTATCCTACCATACTTACATACATACATTAGTATTTAAAGATGATCTGTAGTCAAATGAAAGTAGAAAAACTGGAAGACAATCAAGTTTTCCCAGTTCCCCAGTATTGATTATTTAACACAGAAACTATGTAGGAATACTATTAATATGCTTTCCACGAACCAGAACCATTCTTCTTTCATGCATTAACATACAAACTAAACAATCAGACAAATCCCTCTCATCCTCTACTTCTGAGAGGGATGAAAGTTTTGTGGTATGAATAAACAGACATGATAGAAAACAAATAGACCTATAAACAGCTAATGAAACATACCTTACTTTGGTCATCAATATTGAATGGAAACAGCTCCGTAAACAGCAGAGTAAGACTCGATGGTTAGTGAGGAAGGTCATCCTTCTGTGATTTCCTCCTCCTGACAGCAGGGGGCGCTTCACCACAGTCACACGGCTGCTCTTCGCGGCGCAGTGCATTAGTTCTTCCGGTTTACGTCACAAGGAGCAACGCGAGTGTGTTTTTAACAATTTTATAAATAATTTAGTGGGATACTAAACAAGTTGGCCGGTGTTTGTTCTGTCTGCTTAGGTTCAGCGGGTTCGCTGTAACTGAAATCCAACATGGACATCCCCAGTCCCCCCGAAGGTGAGCAGCCCGATGCACCGATGAATGATTTTCACTGAACGTTAGCACCAGGAGCTAACAGGAGCTGCTAAAATTACCGCTTTATCTAGCATTTAGGCTAATGCTAGCACCGCCATTGGCTAAATGTATGCCTAACAAGATTTTGTAGACATCTTTGCACCCAGTATGCCCAAACAATGAAAAGGATGCCAACAGCCTGCTAGCTGCTGGTTTTTGTTTTGTTTGTCGATTTGACGTCCATATTTAGAAAAAAAAATAGGGAACGAATTCTGGATAGTGATCATCTAGAAACGGGTCATAATAGTTGATTGGCACATGGTCACCGGCAATCTGTCAGAATCGTTCATTTTTAGAGCATAATATCACACACGTAATATTTTGAAGGCATTTGTGGCATTTTTACGGTGATTGGAATTAGCCCCGTATTGTGCCTATCTCGACTTTCCTACTGGGATGTCCTATCACTGTAATAAGTTTTAGACAGACCATCAACTCTCCTTTTTTTCTTCTGTCCTGGTTCAGATCAAGAGCTGAGGAATGTGATTGACAAACTGGCCCAGTTTGTCGCTCGAAATGGGCCGGAGTTTGAGAAGATGACGATGGAGAAACAGAAGGACAACCCAAAGTTCTCCTTCCTCTTTGGGGGAGAATATTTCAGCTACTACAAGTGCAAGCTTGCGATGGAGCAACAGCAGCGTATGTAGTTAAAAGAACAGTCGACTATAAAACTACGATGATTCTATGGTGGTGAAATGTTTTGCATTCAGTATTTAAGATCAGTTAGAACTAGAGATAAGTGTTGCATTGATAGTTGAGTCTAAACTGAGAGTCAGAAAGAGAACAAGACGTGCACATCATCACATCAGGTAATGGTCCTATTAACTTTATAGCTACAGAGGAAGTGATATGTTACTTTTCCAGGAATACACATGAAAAGCTCTTTCATTTGCTCATGACATTTGTAACCTTAATCCCTGCATGATTTGACAAGAGCAGAGGATAACATTTGCTTTTTCCAGTATCGTCTGAAAAGTTGGGCTGCTGGTTAGTTCAAAACAATCAGACATCTTATGCAAGTTATTCTCAGTCTGTATCTGAGATCAGTAGTGGTAATAGTAGTGTGTTTATTAGAATTGATCTCACTGGGCCACACACTACCTTAATGTGTTATGAACGCAGAATGATAGCACAAAATGATCAAGTCACTATTGTTGGTCTGGCCTTTCTCATGATATTAACATCAACGTTCATTGATTAGATTTGTTGTAATTCATATCAGAGTATTGAATCCTATTGGGCAGGAGGTACTATTTCTTGAAACTGAGCAAAGATACTGCATATCTGTTACCTACTGCTATTTGATTATCAGCAACTAGCAATCTCTGTTTCACTGAGGTTTCCCTCTTTGCTGATACTTGGTTCTACGACAGGTTTAACACAGCCCTTGTGAATAATCACAGAGTAGGACAGCTCAATTAGAACTGTGGATTCAGGCCTGCCTTTTCAATCAATTTGATAAAGCACTTTTGGTATGTCAGGTATTGAATTTGAGGATTAGCTATAAACAAACATACCTGTTTGGTTATGATTTGATCAGATATAAGATTACTTATGCCATGACAGAAGAACACCGGATTCATCTTTATTGTTTGCTGTGGTTGAACATATTTTGCCTGGTTGACATCTTTAAGCCAAACTCTGGTGTTGTACACGCTGGGTTGACTTTTTAAGGTTTTTTTGGGGGGGGTGATGAATCAGTTCAGATTTTGTTCAGAAATGCAATATGTGCCCTTTTTAGTAAACTCTTGTCATAGCAGATAGAAAGTAAGACCTATGTTACAATGAACTGTAATTCATTTGATACATAGGTTGATTTGATCAGTTGTATCCTTTACAGCGGAGGCGGGGTGTGTCTGTATGCACATGAAAATAGATGCAGACAGTCAGTTTTAAGGAAGATCTTCTGTACTGGAGAGGACATAGTTGTTGAAAATGCAAAAAATGAAAATTGCAGTTAAATTTAAAACACAAAGCACTTAACAGATTTCTTTGAGCCCAAGCATTGGAAGCAGTAAATGAATAATGCAAGGCAAAAGTGTGTAGACACAATAAGCCAGTTGGGATATGTAGTCATATCTTAGATTTAAAATATAAAATGCTACATTGTTCTTAATGACTCAGTTAATCCATAAATGATGCATATTTATTTAAACACAATTTTGTAAACTGATAACTTTTCATTATCAAATTGTCTTTAGCAAAGACAAGGTGACAAAAGAAATACATTTTTGAATAGCTAATGTCACTGGAGTATCAGTTTGTTAAAAGTTACATAGACATTTTTAGCAAAAAATAAATAAATCTTGTATAATGTCCATCAAATGTCCATCATGTATTCAAGTACAACAGTGAGACTGAGAATCAGAGAAGATAGAATTTTACCGGCAAAGACCATTATGGCCATGACTATTGTGAGATGTAAGCCTCTGGGTGTGTCATGACAATGATATGGTGATTTATTTTTTTATTTTAGATATAAAGATGATGAAATGGGACAGAGCTTGCTCATACGAGCCTTATATTTCCTGTCAGTATACTTCTTTTGCTTGCTTTGGGTTAGATTTTAACATGTAAGACCCAGCCAACTGTTAAATTCAGATGTGGCTGTAAATAAATATAGACGTGGCCCCCCTAAAACCACACTTGGATTGATGGTCTGAGTGGTGAGTTCCCTCTTGACTATCTTGACAGTGACTGAACTCCTGACTAATCCAAAAATAAGAAAATAGGTGTAGTACCGGCTGACCTGACACTTTGGCAGTGTGGTGAACATATGCTTACTCACCAATTGCTCCAAGAGGCAAACATCCAACTACCCAGACTTTTCTCAGCTCAATTCTCACTTGTAAACCATTTTATTTGTTTAGTTAACATTACCTAGAATACATCTTATCTCAACAGAAGGGGTTCATTTACCTAAAGCCAAATATGCATTAATTGGAAAGTAATGTTTTTCAACAAAGGTTTACCTTGAAAACTATGTTACTGCAAAGTTTTTAGTTAGTTTTTTTTTTTTTGTTTTGTTTTGTTATTCATCGACTGGCAATGAGGACTTTGCACCAAATCTGCCAAGTCAGAGTAATAGGGGCAGCCATATATAGACAGCAGTAGATGATGAGCTAAGACAGTTTGAGTAAAGATGGAGGAGAAGCGCAGAGTTAGGATTCAACGATAGAGCTCAAGGAGTGAGTGACGGGTATAACTGTGCAACGTTCGTTTATCTAGAATTAAGAACAGTAAAAGAAAAAGATGACCATAAATGATTGTACATATTAAGATGATATGGGAAAATTGTGTAGGCGGAAGGTAAATCTTCCCACACCATCTTGTGCCCACTGGTGCTTTTGGACGAAAAAAAACAAACAACCCAGCTTCTTATAGGACCTGCAGCTTTTGGTCACCAAATGTTGGCCAAATGATCAGTAGTGTGGTAATAAAAGCACAGTGTTAAGATAGTTTGCATGGAGTTCTTCTGTTAGTTGTGTAATTCCACTGAAATGCATTAAAGTTTGCTTCTCTCCACTTAGATCCCTCTACCCGCGATGGGGAGGAGTATAAATCTGAAGGTATTTATTTGTAACCAGATGTTTGTCAGATTTATTCCAATTTCCAGTCGGACAGTCACATTTTGTTTTTGCACATTTGCTTGAAAGCTTTTTGGTATGTTTTCAGTTGCAGTTTTCATGTTGGTATGTTACTGTTTTAGAATTTGTGCTGTACTGTCAGTTGACTGAAAATGTAGCATATCTTCTTGATGATGCTTAATCTTCCATCTGAAACTGTCAAGTCTGATCAGAGGAATGGGAGGAGCCTGTTGATGTATCTTTTAGCAAAGGCCAAATATCTAAATCATAATATATAAACTGTTAGTCTCTTGCTCTGTTAGCTTCTGCTCCCGATTTAGGGCAGCTGGATTTTAAGGGCACTAGTGTCTACATCATTATCTCAAACATCGTGATCTGATAAAGTGCTTACTCCACAGTCCCAGGCCTTTTTTCATTGATGATAAACTGCCAGCTGTAGGTAATTTTGTCTTTGTAAGTGACATTCTCCTCTTTATGCTGCTGGGCAGGTGTGTCCATTCAGTTTTGCTTTTACTATAAATATTCTGCACATTCTCTTTTCTATCTGGAGCAGTGATGTCAGGAGAACCAATAGGTTATCAATTTTGGTATTTATCAAATATCAAGTAGATTTTTCTTCGCACACCATAAGTAGTAGGGCAGGATGATAACACTAAGTATCCTAGTCAGACATGGAACTTGGGGAGAATGAGGAGGCAGGCACAGTAAACACGTGGAATGACAGCTAGTGCAGAGGTCTATTCCATAATCCTTGAACTCTGCGATGGGGTGTCAAGAGTTAATAACAGGAGGGGATCTAAGTTACTACAATCAACTCTGAGGGTTCGCTCAGAGTGAACTATGGAATGAGGAATACGCAAGTTATCCTCAATGATAATCCGATTCAATAATTTACATAGCAACCTGTAGATAAACAGGAAATCCCAGGGCTGGACCATGTGATCCAAATTTATCAATAATATATTACTTAATTTAAGTTGATAAGATATAATTCTCATATCCATCGTATGAACATTATGAAAGTCACACAAAAACTGTCAAAAATGCTCACAATGGATGTCTGTCTGTACCTACAAACATTTTCGATTGTGATATTGATATTGTGTAGTCCTACAGCCTCCAACATGTGACATAAAACTAAATTTTTCTGTTTAGAAAGGCACACACCTGTTTTCAGAAACTGAGACTAGGGACTTGTGTAGCCCAGCTCACTCTGACCCACCTGCAACCCTGCCTGATTTAGTGTCTTTGTGTCTGCGATATTATTGTCTGATCACTCAGAGAACAGTCAGCCACCACAGGCTCACTGACCCTTGTTAGTTGAGCTCTGAGCCTGAGAGAATAGATGTAAACTAAACTGGGATCGTATTATATATCTTCTTATGAATACCAACACTTAAATAAAGCACAGGAAAAGTGTCAATGTGTCACCTTTAAGTGCTGAATGACAAGTATATGTAGAAGTAGTAGTTGATTTTTCTTTTGTGGTTTGTCATTTTATTTTTTTGAGACACCAACATGTCTCCCTTCAGCATTTACAGTCAGCATAATAGTGGTGGTGATCATACTGCTTGCATGTCTTTTAATTTTTTTTCACTCCTTCGCTTTGTTTGAGTGTCCCATCTGCTTGCTGTATGAAAATGATTACATCTTGCTTGCTGTTTAAAGGCTATTTTAATTGAAAGGAATTCAGTGTCGACAGACAATATCCGCCTCGTTTATGGAATACATCATTCTGTTTGGTACTCTGCATCACACATAACATCAGCCCTGAAGCCAAAGCTGTAATTTAGATTTTCCACATAAATATTTCTCACTGCTCTTTCTGCAGATATTTATAACCCAGGTGCCAAAGAAGTAGGTGATATCCCTCCTCCACCAATGGCGATGCTTGCGCCGCCTCCCATACCTCCACCTGCTGCACCCGCTGTGGATGAGCTCATCCAGCAGAGCCAGTGGAACCTGCAGCAGCAGGAGCAGCATCTGCACACACTCAGACAGGTCCAGAAAAGGATTTATTTGTCCTTTTTTGTGTGTTTTTCATTTAGTTTTTTGGCTGCTGAAGAGCAGTGCTCAAAAATCAAGGTTGTTAGCCAGATGAAATGCTGCAGTTAGAAGTGAAAGCATTTTACTATGGTAATATTTACCAAATGGGTAAACACACTCAATGTGTTCATGAAAACATGACCAATGTCAGTGCATACAATACATTTTGTCAAACATCCAAGACCCGATAAATTTAAATATGTACAAGCATTGAGGCCACTGTGGACAAATTTGTCCAGATTTTTAATCCAGTATATTGCCTTTTCTTCTTTTTCTCAATATTCATGAGATCGTTTAAGTTATTTTTTTAATGTTCACAGATTTAGAATGAATCAAGCCATAAAAATTCAAACCATAAATATGCAAGTTGTTTAAAAAAAATCTGATTGATAACTTAACCATTTGCATTGCATGCATTTTTCTCTGCCTCTTGCAATATAGGAGCAGGTGAGTGCTGCCATAGCTCTGGCTATGGAGCAGCAGACCCAGAAATTGCTGGTGGAAACTCAGCTGGATATCACAGAGTTTGACAACTTGTTGCAACCCATCATAGACACCTGCACCAAAGATGCCATCTCTGTAAGCTCTTCTTGTAATGGACAGTTTTTTAGGCAGGTTGATGGACGTTAGCTCACTGGTTCTTGTATTTGTCGCAGGCTGGTAAGAACTGGATGTTCAACAATGCCAAGACTCCACAGCACTGTGAACTGATGACGTCACATCTTCGCAATCGCATCACTGCTGATGGAGCACATTTTGAGCTCCGCCTACATCTAATTTATTTAACCAATGACGTTCTCCATCACTGGTACACAAACCTAAATGCTTACACAAAAGCACCTGGCTCATTTTACTTATACAATTTGTTCACCACCTTCACAATTTTACCCTGCAGTTCATTGTTTATAACCCTTCATTTCCATGATCTCTAAATTCAAAGACACATACTTATCCAGGGATACACACCACTTAGTTTGTGTAGAATGAGGTTTTGATCAGTAGTATTATAAATTTAATATAAGCATCTGACTAGTTTTTGAAATCAGAAATTACACAAAATGACATATCTGTTGTTGATTCTTCAAGTCACAGGTTTGTTTTCAAATGTGAAGTGAATACTTTTAGGTTACACATTTTATCGTGTCTTCTCAGTCAGCGGAAGCAGCAAAAGGATTTGTTGGCAGCACTGCAGAAAGTTGTGGTTCCCATCTACTGCACAAGCTTCCTGGCTGTGGAGGAAGAGAAGCAGCAGAAGATCACCAGGGTATAAACTTATTTTCATTATCTCTGGTTCTACAGCAAAATGAATATCAAGGTGCACTGAAACTCTCCCCTTTTAAAGCTAAATAGTTCTTAAATGAGGGGTTAATCATATATAGTATAAAGAATATTATTATGGTATATTACTGGTTTAATATTTTTAAAAGGGCATTATCAAACATCTGTACTCAGTAAATTGCTCTGCAGTCTAATATTCGTGCAAATGTTCCATTCACTTACTGGCAGTTGTTGCAGCTTTGGGAGAAGAATGGATACTTTGATGATGAGACAATTCAGCAGCTCCAGAATCCGGCATTGGGCCTTGGTCAGTACCAGGTGAGTGGAATAAGACTTGTTTTCAGTTTCCATGCCAGGAACACCAAGTTCCATTTTTTTTCCCATTCCTAACATATCATGAGGAGAACTTTGGACTCGAGGTCATACTGATGAGCATTTATTTTCAAAAGTCAGAGTTTAAAATTACTTTTACTTTGAATTCATGTGTTCTTTTCAGAAATGTGTTTTAAAAACACTCATCGTGACACAGTTTGAGTGAGTGAGTGAGTGAGAGAGAGAGAGAGAGAGAGCTAGAGAGCAAGAGTGAGAGCGCGAGAGAGCCTGGAGCTGGATGCAGCACTTGGTTGCTTGTTTTTAGGGGGGGGGGACAATTTCCTACACAATTCCCCAGTCTGGGATAAAGTATCTATCTATCTTACCTGCCTGTCTCTATCATTGTCAGTATAACATAGGGCAAAAATGCCTCTGGGTATCCCAATGCCAATAAATACCTCAGTTGTGATTTCTTTACCTTTATCACATTACTTAAAAAACTTTCTAAATTATATTATAATTATAAATTATAAAAAAGAATTTGTCGTGGATGTTAAATATTATCACAACAAGCATGACAACTGGTGAACTCACTAGTCCAACCAGTCTGGTGTTGTTTGGGCGTTTACAAGCGGTAACTGTCATTCTTGCCCAAACATGATGATTCTGTAATTCTCCTATTAATAATGTATATCATCACATTTTCATGTTGTGTCAGCTTTGAGCTTTGTTCACCAAAATGTATAATTTTTGCTTGATTTTGCTCTGTATATCAAAAAAAATTATTCTAATATTTCACACAACGATTATCCCTTCTCTCTCTCAGGCGTCACTGATTACAGAGTATGCAGGAGTGGTGCAGCCAATCCAGCTGGCGTTTCAGCAGCAGATCCAGGCCTTGAAGACCCAGCATGAAGAGTTTGTTTCCAGTCTGAAGCAGCAGCAATCACAACCTGCCCCTGTGACACAGCTGACTACTTCCACTGAGTCTGAGAAACCCCCACCTATGACCACACAGTCTGGTGAGA
Source organism: Echeneis naucrates (assembly GCF_900963305.1). Lineage (NCBI taxonomy): Eukaryota > Metazoa > Chordata > Actinopteri > Carangiformes > Echeneidae > Echeneis > Echeneis naucrates. The sequence goes on from NC_042514.1 coordinate 14,956,744, forward strand.
AGAGACAAGTAACAGTTACACACAACATTAGTTCATTCTTCCTATGATTGTATCTGACCAGGGCCTCATTTATAAATACAATATTAAACAGTGCATAGGATCCATACTTAAATTGTTCATGCACCAAAAAGCAAAAAAATAATGCAGTGGGGATGAGGTGGTTTCCGGGAAAACACATTATTTAGTGGTCACATCGGTGGTATCACAAATAAAAGGGATTCTCATAGCAGTTGTAACTGCTGTAAATGATGTGAGTATGATGGAGCAGTCTGTCCCGGAAGTGGTTGGATCTGCATATGTTTTCTTGCCAAATTAGTTTTTATGAATCACAACATTTGGATGGGAAGTGGTGTATACCTCTTTCAGGCTCCATTTTGTGCAAACACAATCATAAGTGAGGCCTCTGATCTGTATTCGGAAAGCACATCTAGTGTGTTTGTCCTTTATTGTGTGTGTTTGTGTGGTATGTAGGGGATGTGAAGCCTGCCATGCCAGGTCCTCCTCCAGGGGAGTTTGAGGGAGCTTCCTCCAGACCACAGGACCCAAGTAATCCCAGTGGACCCTCAGATATCCCCTCAAACAAACCTGCATGGTATGACCCTCAGCACATGGGTCCCTGGAACCCCAACCAGCCGGTAAAGACGTGTGTGTGTGTGTGTGTGTCTCTGTGTGTGTGTCTCTGTGTGTGTGTCTCTGTGTGTCTCTGTGTGTCTGTCTGTGTGTGTCTCTGTGTGTCTGTGTCTGTCTGTGTTTTTAGTTTAGACTTTCTGGGCAGTTTGATACACAGAGGCCAGGTGGTGTTTTTTGTCATGAAGACCAGGGCTTGAATTTTTTGAATCATCATCAGTCTTTACATTTAATAATTTGCCTGAGGTTGTGCACATGTGCGTTTTGTGAAAAGTGCATTTTGGAAAGATGTTTGTTCCAATCAGGAACAGTGGTGGGGGTGGAGGGTTGGGTTATTCTCTTGAAAGAGATCATGCAAATAGGTTAGGGTTATTTGTTACAAGCTGTCTGATTGTCAAAGCATATTATAATCTGTAGCCTTTCCATGTTTGAATGTCTAAAAATGCACATCGATGCCTCCGTCTCAGACATCTCATCTCTGCTTTACTCAATAGCACCCTCTTCTGTCCTCCTCCAGGACTGCTATCTATTATAAAGTCCCACATTGTGGTAGAGTGACTCATATTTTGTATACCCATACACAGTGACCATTGGAATAACCCTGTCACAATAACCAACAGACACAACACCAAACGATCCAATAAAGCAAATTTTAATAATCTCATAATCTAATTTTTAGTGCCATCTTTAATTATTTTGCCATGTTTCTAATATCTTAAATCATTTATTAACTTACATTTTGTTAATGTACATGTCTGTCCTGATAATGTGTTTGTTTGGTTTTTCTTTTTTGTTTTATTATTATTGGTTTTTTTTTGTTTTTTTTGTCTATTGCCTGCCACAATGTAAACTTTCTTCGGAATAACACAGCTGAAAGTCAAGTCACATCCTACAACGTCTTATCTGCTGGAACTAGTACAGAGACTGTCAAATCATAAGTTTGTGCTTCTAACCTCCGCCACTGCCAATTGACACAACCATTACCTTTAAGATCCACTCGGTGTTGCACCCTGGCCTTTCCCCTCCTCTAGTAATCGGCCTGCACAGCTGTTTTAAAAGCAGGTTCCACTTTCTGTGGTGCTCAGTGCCAGCTCTCTAGCTACAGCCTTACCCACATGGAAGGCTTCGTCCAAGCCCCATCCCCTGTACTTACAGCACACCAGAATATACAGTTATGGGATTGGAGCGCCCCCCTGCCTGTGTTCCCTGTTTTACAACAGACTCCGCCCCCCTAGGATGAGTTCAATCTTATCTCCTTCAGGGAATTACAGGTTTGTTTGTTTTTTTGCTCCTTAGCCCCCTTTTGACCCCAACCAGCCTCCCCCTCCATGCCCCCCTTGGAACAGCCATGAGGGCATGTGGAATGAGCAGAGGGACCCAGGGAATTGGAGTGGAGGTCCACCTAGAGAAGGAGGCCCTTGGAGTGGTCCAGGTGGGTCTGAACCAGGCCCTCCATCTTGGAACTCGTACGACCAGCAGCCACCTTGGGGAAACCAACCAGACCAGCCACCCTGGGGCCAGAGGGAGCCCCCATTTCCTCCACGCATGCAGGCATGTGGTTATTTGCTGTCCTTTCACTTACCTTGCTGTCTTTTCTCTGCATTTTCATTGTACTACATTGGATACTATCTTTATTCTACATGTTTTACATTTAGAATTTTAGAATTTATTATCTATCTAATAATTTATTATTCCTTATGTGTTCCTCTTATTTAACTTAAATTTTTAGAGACCTCCCCATTTCAGGGGGCCCTTCCCTCCCCATCAACAGCCACCTCCTTTCAACCAGCCCCCTCCCCCACCACACAATTTTGGGCGCTTCCCTCCACGATTTATGCAGGATGACTTTCCTCCTAGACACCACTATGACAGGCCACCGTACACCCCACACCGCTTTGACTACGCTCAGGGAGAATACCCTGGAGGTGCGTGCAGAGGATAAATTGTTTGGTCAGAAATGCTACTGAAATACCTCTTTAAAGCTGCCCCTTGTTTATTTACTTACTTATTTTAATATATATGTCTATTTTTCAGAAATGCCAGGTCCTCCTCCCCACCATCACCCCAATCAGAGGCTCCCTCCACCAGGTATGGGGGCTGAACACCCTCCTTGGGGTGGAGGTCAGCACCCAGAATTTGGTCCACCCCCACATGGCTTCAATGGCCATTCGCCCCACATGCGTCATCGGCAGCATCCAGTCCAGGATGATCCAAGTCTGGTGCCAAACGTTCCCTACTTTGACTTGCCAGCTGGTCTCATGGCTCCATTGGTCAAAGTGAGTCACTTGCTACTGATTTGAAGTCATGGCCATGAAATGATTCATGATTTAATTATCTGCAGATCATACCTCTCAAATGATAAAATAACTATCTTGCTAGAAGAAAGCGTGATTTGGGAAGAAAAGAAAAAAAGTGGTGGTAGGGAAGACTGTAAATCCAAACTGTGAAAGTAGTTAAGAGTATAATCTTTTAGACAAGTTGAAAAACAGATGTAATGAAGAGTGATAAAAAAAAATAATGGAATAGAAAATTCTGAATATAAGTTTGAAAAAGGTCAATCAAAATCTTCCATTGTGGTGCCAGGACACTTTTATGGTCAGCCTATTAGACTAGTTTACCCATGCTGTCTGAATCGGTATGACTCATGCTGTGTTGTGTATTGCTCAGCTTGAGGATTGTGATTATAAACCTCTGGATCCTAAAGACATCCGACTGCCCCCTCCAATGCCACCTAGTGATCGGCTCCTTGCTGCTGTGGAAGCTTTCTACAGCCCTCCATCCCATGATCGGCCTAGGAACAGGTACACATTTACTCAGGTGTTGAACGGGTCATCAAATAATTTAATTTTCCCGTAATCACATTTTCTACATATAATCAATAAGTTGTCTTTGGCTAAAAGCAGATACTGTTTTGCAAAAGCAGATTATCTGAATCTAAATAGCTGGATATTTCGTCTTCATTTCCTCTTGTGGCAAGGCAAGCTTATTTATACAGCATCATTCAGAAATGAGGCCATACACAATGGTTAACAAAAACAGGTGCAAACACATTGAAACAGAAAATTAAGTCCATTTAAAAACTAATTTGAAATAAATAATTATATGTAAGAAATCGATTGCATTAAAATGAAAATAAACTTTTTAACATCAGTGCACACTTGTTCCTCCATCAGTGAAGGCTGGGAGCAGAATGGCCTGTATGAGTTCTTCAGGGCCAAGATGAGAGCCAGGAGGAAAAAGGGACAAGAGAAACGCAACAGGTAAGCCTGGTTCTCTCCACAACACTCGTCCATCCAGTCAGTCACACTCACTCCTCCCTGTGTACTCTTTTCAGTGGTCGTTCAGGCAGTCGTTCCAGGAGTCATTCTCGCAGCAGAGGGAGGTCTTCGTCTCGCTCCAGCTCTCGCTCTTCAAAGTCCTCCAGGTCACGGTCCCGCTCATCTCGTTCCCGCAGCCGCTCCCGCTCCTATTCACGTTCCAGGTCTGTGAACACACGTGTCATGCAGATATCTGCAGTAGTTTTATGATGATGTGTACACACAGTACTGTACAAATGGTTTAGGCACAATGTAGAGCTGGCATGAATCATTTTCAACTGTAGAATGAAACGTTTACCAATCAGATTTCAGCATCAATTCACCTAGAGCCATGAATGAACACTTTATTATTCAACTTCAAGTTACCAGTTATAAAATATGTATTGTTTGGTAGAAAGTGACGTAAATGGTTGTGGGAAAGACACAGAAGAAGCAGAGCTGAACTTCAGCATGATAATGGATTCTGGTTCTGGATAGGGGACGCACACGTCAGTCTGAACAGATGTGGATACCTGTGGAGTTGAAGCTGCTGTATTGATGACCTGCTACACTGTGTGACAGTTTTCCTCTTTCTCCATTAGGCTGCCAACACACTGAATTTAACATGCTTATATTGCTTCTGTTTAGGTCCAGGAGTAGATCCAGGTCATCTCGGAGTCGCTCTCACTCCAGATCCAGATCCCGTTCACGTTCACCCACCAAAAGACGCCGGGGTCAAAAATCTCGTAGCTCCTCGCCTCCGTAAGTCCCCCATATTGCTCTCAGATGTTTTTAGAAAGTACTCTTTATTGTTAACTGTGGTATAGATGACCCCATTTGCTGCGCTCTACAGCACCGTATCGGTGTTGGGTGGGCCTCCATCCAAACCAGCTCCAGATACCAGGCTAGGGGAGGAGAACAAGGGCCATCAGTTGCTGATGAAGATGGGTATGAGTTTTCTAACTGGGATCTGTATATCAGTATCATTAATTAACATGAATCCACATAACAGGAATCAAAGGTGACTGACAGCTGTTCCTCCTGTGTTGTCCTGTCTGTTATAGGCTGGAGTGGATCTGGTGGTTTAGGGGCAAAAGAACAGGGCATCCAGGACCCCATCAAAGGAGGGGATGTCAGGGACAAATGGGACCAGTACAAAGGCGTGGGTGTGTCGTTGGATGACCCCTATGAGAACTATCGCAGAAACAAGAGCTACAACTTTGTTGCACGTATGAAGGCACGAGAAGAAGGTACAACAGATTTCTTCCATACTGCTAACACTGATGAATCATTTGCCTTCCATCATTTACAAAAACGTAACGAATTGCAAGTTAGACCTTTTTTATAAATTTTTATTTATTCATTTATTTATTTTATTTTCAGTGAATCGGGAACCTCAGGAGGCTCCTTCAAATGACTGAGATTGTCAACTTCCTCATCTCCTCAACCAAGGATAAGATCTCATTTTCTTCAGATCTGTCAGACATCTGTTTAGGATTCTATTCAGCAGTCCCAAATTCTTTTTTTCTTCCAGAGACTGGGTTGTACCGCCAGGCGTGAAGGCTGTGAAGTGAAACGCACAGGCTTTTTGCTTGGTTGAATGCCCCCTAGCTGACAGCATCATAATTGCTGATCCATTAACAAGTGACACTGCATGTCGCTGCAGGGAGGCTGGCATTAAACGAGGTGAATGGATTGCAGTGTTCGATAAGATTCCAACCCTTGATTTTGAGATTTGAGTTTCCGATCTGGAGACTGGAAGAAGATTGTGGGTGCCTGAGAATTTCCAACAACATTTCAGTTATCTGCAGGAAAGAAATGGGGAAATTTTGATGGGGAAAAAAAAATGGGTGTCCCTCTTTAATTCATGTACTTGTCAACAGTTTAATTGGGGAGTATGTTCAGTTGTTTACAATTTTCATTCTTTGTTGCTTAAACAATAAGTTCGCCCAAATCAGAAATGTTCCCCTCATGATCTCTCAAATAAGATGCTTTAGGTTTTATTTGCAGAGGATTTTGAAAATTATTTTAATTTTTGAGAAAAAAATCTTTCTCACTAATCTAGAATTGTAATTAAAAGTCTTCTCTGCAGAATGAATTGTTCTGATGTCAACTGGTCTGTGGTTTATTTCAGAGATCTTGTTCGCTGACATAACTTCTGCAAATAAAACTGAAGATGTCTATATCCTAGATATCACTAGTATGTTGAAACCCTTTTTTGGTCATTTATGTGAACCAACTATTTTAGGATAAGATGATATGATGGCTCCAGTTGTGGGTTTTTCACTGCTGATTATTGTGATACTTTTTCATGTAATAACTTCTTCTATAGAGATATGTAAGTCTGTCCTTTAGTTGTAGTTTAAAAATAAACCCAGCCGAAAAGTCATAACTTGAGCATCAGCTCTATTTTTACAAACACACCAGAGATAAAACATAAATTAACACAACTCACACCACACCACAGCAAATGTGCCTTTTCTAATAAACCCCCTGAGTTCTGACAGAGGGTGAAATGTACACTTTGTGTAGGGCTGAACAATGTCATTATTGGCATTTGTTACACGTCCCAGGCAGGGACAGAGGCAACAAAAGTCACAACAAAACAAAAATCAAATTTCTGGAAGACAGGTAGAAATAAATGGAGAGCACACAGACGAAGATGTTTAGTGTCTTGCCCCAAAGTTGCTTCTGAATTCATTAAATAACATTCAATAAATAAGATCTTTATGAATAATCAGTGTAGGCTTGTTGTGATATAATCATGTACAGTAAATACAAGTTGATTGATTCTGGTAATCAACCACTCATGCATTACACCATAAATCACATTAATACTACTACTGTTTAAATATCACATTAAATGGCTACTCCATTAGAAAATTCATGTTTAGCTGCCTGGCAGACCTCCACATTAATACAGTCATACTGGACCAAATTAGACACACAGACACAGTGTTTCCTCATTAAGGCACCAGTGTGAAAAGCTAAACATTTACATGATACATATCATTTTCATAGCAATATGCATTAACATAGCCTGAATATTCATTATGTATTTCAAATAAATCATTCAATCATCTAAGTATTTACATCCATATGTATAATCATGAAACTGCATCTCAAACACTCAAGCAAGTGTATCTAATGTACAAAATAACAGTTCCTTTAACACTATTCACTTTTATCTAAGTGTATCTTTAAACCTTCGTCAAAACTGTGTAGTCTTGTTTGTTATCGTGTGTATCTCGTAATCTATATACTCATTGAACTATTCAAATTGTTTTTACAAAAGCAGTATGTTAACTTATTACTTCTGCCTGTCTTACAGGGCAGTGCCAGTAAACCACCCATCCTTGTTTTTGGTTTTCACTTCTGTTCACTTTAAGGTTTAAAATTAGATTTAAGAAATTGGCCATCTAGCTGATATTCACCAACTTTAAAAAGCCACAGGTTCCTTGAAAGAACACCCGACTGTAAGGCCATTTTTCCAGCATGGGGACGAGTTGTGTAGTGCAAAGTGATGACATTGTGTGTGCCTACCAACAGGAGAGGCAATCAACAACAACAAAAGGTTAAACCTCAAGTTTCTGGAAATTGTGAAAATACACAGCAGTCATGGTAATTGTCTCAATATATGGCATATTGAGCGACAGAATACTCTGTAAATTAATTTCTGTTGGATTGCTGAACACTTGTACAGTGTACACTTCATGTGTCCCCTGTTAGCAGGAGTTTACTTTGATGCTTGTAAAAATGGCTAAATCTTTCAGAACACCATTATCAGTAAACAATGGAATAGATTCAGTGACACTTACTGTGGGCTTGCCCTAACTGTTGACTATTTCATTAGATTTTGCTCTGCTCTCCTCCACTATAAAGTATAAAAGGCAATCACAAAGGTGTCCTTCCAGAAAATAGTACTTACAAGGGAAATATATAGTCTGTGACAGTGCATACTAAATTATAATAGTTACGAGTACTCTAAAAAAGCACTATAGTATAAAATATAGTCATGAAAACATTAATTAATTTTAATGCTTTTATTTCAATAGTTCTCAATAAGCACAGATCAGGGAACCCTCTGTCACCAAGACAGGGAAACCCAACAGATCACACTAAGAGGTGCTTAGGTTGATGGGGTGGACTTTCTCCGTCCCAGGGTAAAGAGAGAGGTCACTCTTTTCTTTGCTCTGCCGAAGAACTTGTTGAGCCTCTGGAAGACGTCCCTCCTCCTTTTGTTCGACGGGGCGGAGGCTGCTGTTCCATCATTTGGTTCAGCGTCAGCAGATGAGATGTCTTTGTGGTCGCTGGCTTCTGGCAGACTTTTGGAGCTAGTGCAGCTGCTGTGAGCAGCACCGGATGGCTCTTCCTCGGGTGGAGTGTGGCTTACTGCTGAGGGTCCAGGTGGTTTGGTTGGCTGTGTATCACTGGTGGAGCTAAAAGGAGGTAGGTGCTCTTTATGGGGGTAACTGGTAGCTGGCTGTCCGAAGGACTTGTTGAAATAATGACAGCGATGGAGGAACTGGAGACGTTGTTTCCTGTCTGGCTTGTTGCTGGTAGACTCAATGTCAGCATCGTATCCTGAAGAATGACATTCAGAACTGAAGCTCTGATTGTAACAGCAACAGTTCCTGTTGGTGATGGTGTTGATGTCACTCTGGATGTTAATACTGACATCCTCTGCATCTGCCTCATACCCACCAACACTCAAAGAATCATGTCCAGAGTGCGAAGATGGATCATTTTGGACGTCCGTCACGACAGCAGGGTGTGAACTGTCTTCACGAGTGTCGTCATCATCTGATTCTTCTGACTCATCCAGCAGGGAAACGTTCATGAGCTGAAGACCAACCTCTGTGTATGAGCTGGCTGCCATGTCATCTCTTAGGTGAGCCATAGTCAAAAACTTGTGCTCAAGGGCTTCACTGGGAGTGATGCGCAGTTCAGCGTTTGGATTAAGGCAGCGTCTCAGGAGGTTAAAAAATTTACTTCTGTCTCTGTATTCCACTCTATCTGTCTTTGGTCGAGATCCCCTCACTGCATCCTTCAGATTCTTGACAGAATCAAAATATCTCTTGTGTATTTGTGGCTTTCTACCAGTGACCGCCTCATAATCCTCTGGTGTCCTTAGTCTCCATCCTGCGTTGGGGTCTGAGATGAAATACTCCCTGGTGAATAGTCCAGAAAGCATGTGGTGTTCGGCTGGCTGACCTACCAGCTGGACCATGGTTTTGATGCGGTGGTATGGGCATTGTCCAGGGAAGAGGTCAGTAACAAAGAAGAGGAAAGCCATTACACAGCCCACTCCCCACATGTCGACAGCTTCAGACAGGGGGAGTCCCAGAGTGACCTCTGGAGCTCTGTACGACGTAGCCTGCATCAATGTTCCAACCTGCGCTTCGCTTGTTGGCAGGGCAATACCAAAATCAATCAGCTTGATCTTAAATGGCTGATCCGCGTGATTGACAAGCATAACGTTGTCCGGTTTCAGATCCCCATGAATCATGCCGATGTTCTTCAAAGCTTCAAGAGCTACAATTAGCTGGTGAGTCACTGGACGGATTTCATTTAGAGTAAGCGGCCGCTGAAGGCTCCTCATCAGGTCCCACAGGCTCATGTCCAACATTTCAAAGGCAAGACAAGCGGAGTCGTTGTACATGAAATGGTCGATGAATCGCACAATGTTAGTTTTGTCTGGGTCAAGTGCCGCGACGATCTCCAACATGTCCACTTCCCACTCAATGTTGTTGTTGCGGTTCTCTTTGTGGATCTTGACCGCCACCAACTCTGAAGTGATCAAATCCAGACACTTGGCGACTTTTCCAAAGCAGCCTTCGCCGTTGAAGTCCAAAACCTCGTAGCAGGTGGTGTTGCTCTGGAGAAGATCTCCTATCTCCACTTGGATTCCAGCAGACATTTCTTCAGAAAACATGTTTCCGTTCCAAAGGTAGATGAGTTGACTCTTTCGATCTGCTTCGAGTTCAGTGCTGTACTGTTTCACTGTGTCGACGTTCAGAACAAAAGTGACCTGCGTGGGCCATGAAGCTTCTATTTACCTGAGGTTCAAATGACATCTAGATGATGTCACAAGACAGCTTTGATCATCAAAGAATCAAAGGCAGAAGGTGAAAATTCCAAAAATGGCGGTTCAAATAATAATTTAAAAATGAATAAATAAATTTGAAATTTTCCCACACAATAAAAAGAATAATAAGCAAAAATACACAAAGGTCTCAGAACTTTTGGGTCATACCACTGAGGTTAGACGCTCTTAACTGTAGAATTGACTTTTTTTTTTGGTCTGTTTTGTTTTGGCAGATTGTTGAACTGACACTAATAAGATCAATTAACTGCGATTCTGTTCTGAATTTCCCAGCAATCAATCAATCATAATTTTAAAAGTAAACAATTCGATAGTAATGATAAAGAACCACTAATACGACGTGCTAAATCAGAAATACTGCATTGATTTATTAGTTTGGTAGCTTATCTCTTAGGGAATTGATAAGATAAATTCCAAATAGTTCCCAGTTCCCAGTTGCTTAATGTCTGATGTTGAGAAGATGAGAAACATCTTATCTTGTCTAACCTTCATTAGTAACAAGAGCTTTTTAATGTCTCTGGTCATTTTAGCCATAAAGCCAGAAAGTCATCTGGCAGCTACTTCAAAAATTCCATTGAATCATTGTTTTAGAAAATGTTCGGCCCAGAACCTGAACCGCTCATCCACACTGATTAACCATGGCAGTTTGTAGAAGAAAATTTAGGTTAATCAGCTAATCGATAAAACTGTTGATAAGTGGTGTTTCCAATAAATACAATAATACAAATAATACAATAATAACATGATTTTGCCATGTGTCTGGTTCAGTATCAACATGCTGTTCAGGATCAAAGCTCCTCTGCTGTCTTTATCGGGGGAATATCAGCTGTCATGTCATTAGAAAAGTCAGCCTAAACCTCAGAGAGGGATAATTCGAACAAAACAAACCAATCACCATGTGTATTGTTAACCGGGGATCAATGGTCACAGAATTCAAAAAATCCAAGTTACATTGAGATTATTTTTGTATTGTGAACATTTTTGTTGTATTTTTGTAGTTTTTGTGGGCTGTAGTTGTAGTTGTAGCGTCTCATTCGGAAGCTTTGATCCAAAGTACCTTACAAATCAATAACAACACTGAAGCTTCAAATTTTGTGTCACCTGAATCTTCTCAGCTAGATTTTTTGACATCATGCGATTTTAATTTGATTTGTTAAGTGTTTGTGGTCTGTTTTTCCTTTTTACAGCGCAGACAAATATGTGAACCTGCTGAAATGCTGAAAAGCTTTCTTGCATCTGTCTAGGTTGTTGGTTAGCCACACTAAGAGTTGATTTTATTATGTTAACACACAGCAGAATCGATTAATCAATTATTTACAATCGTATCAAGCACATAACAAGAGACATGTAGGTTCCAAAGTTTTGGCACTACTGTTGAAGGTGCTCAAATTGATTTTAGTGGTATCATCATACCACAAGGGGGAGGTATGTGTTGGTGGTAGTGGTGGTAAACACAGTTCATTTTATGGACTGGAATAAATCAGAGTCACTCACTAAAGTGATTCGGCCACACACACAATTTTGTATTATAATAATCATTATCATCGTAGCATGTGCATAAAATATATTAGCCACTTATAGAACGCCAGTGTGTTTAACCACGTGTTTATGCAATATTTAATGTCATCTGAGTCTGCGGTGGTTCCTGTGAGTCCGCGGACTCGAGTCAGTGAATCATTGCACCTGATTCATCTGATTCTGAATTGAGTCCATACCAGAGGACTACTGGGATCCAGGTTAATGTCTTGTCTCGGCACAAATGAAGATCATACAGTTAATTTGTGAGGTTTCTTTCAGAGCTGGAGCTTTCCACCTGTCAGACGCATTGAAGCGTCGATAATACCCTGTTACCAGCAGCCGCATGGAGGAGAGGTTGTCTATTTATCTGGTGATAGATTCAGTGAAGTCGTCTGTCAGTTTAGATAAAATGGCAGCTCGTTTCTGCTGCTACTTGTGTTTGTGCTAGCTTTCTCCTGATGTTCACGGTTTAATGGAGGCGGTGCGAAGCTGCAAACACTGTTTATCAGTGAAGTCTTCCAAAGAGCAGCAGCCATGTGCTTTACGTTGAATTAAGGCCAACTCCGTCTCCCTTTGTGTCCCTCCAGGTTACAGGGGGCCTTAGGGGAGCAGCTGACCTCACTTTCCTGCTCCTGAACATTGTCAACACTACACACACAAGTTACACCGCGTGCCAGATGTGTTCAGCATGAGAGCAATATAATAATGTCATCCGGGGATGATCAGAACAGCCTTTGTCATTCATGTCTCTGGTGGGGCCTCCACGGACACTGATGTCTTGGAGTAAGTGGCTGCCTGTATTACCTGTGCCACCTCTTCCCACTATCCAGAAACCCTGGTCCGACATCTCCCTGGACTTTGTGACTCGATCGTGTGCTTTTCTCAAGGTAACACCACTGTTCTCACAGTGGTGGATCGGTTTTCCAGGATGGAATGTTTTATTTCCCTAACCAAGTTGCACTCAGCCAAAGAGACGGCAGAGGCCCTGGTGCAACATGCTGTCCATATCCGCGGTTTCTTTAAGGATATTGTATTAAACCAGGGCCCCCAGTTTTTGTGTCAGTTTTGAAAGGAGTTTTGTGCCCTTATCAGACAGTCTGAGAGTCCTTCACCTGGGTTGGAAATGAGAGAGACTAAACCAAGAATTGGAGACAGGTCTCTGGATCACGGCCTCCCAGAATCCGCAGTGTGAGTATGCTCCCTTCCTTTACTGGGTTATCTCCATTTATGTATGTGTATGGTCATCAGTCTTGTGTTTTTCCCTCTGCGGAGAAAGAAGTGTGTGTTCCCTCTGCTGCCTTAGTTCATCACTGCCAGGAGGCCCAGGAGAGTTCTGATTGGGTAGTCTGGGAAATACAAAAGGGCAGCGGATTGTAAGCGAGCACTGGCACTGGAGTACTGCCGTGGTCAGCAGGTGTGGCTGTGCACCAAGAACCTCCCCTCCGTGTGGAATCAAAGAAACTCGCGCCCAGGTTCCCCATCGCTCCCCCGTCCGTTATCTAAGATGATCAACCCTGTGACAGTTTCACTGAGTGTCAGGATCAGTTGCCTATTGTCTGCCGTTTGAGTTTTGCTTAAGTTTTCTGCTTCACTTCCTGTTTTACTTTGACGTTTGTGTCTTACCCTTGTCTTCCTGTCAGGTTTCCAGCTGTGTGATTGCTGTCTTTGTCCTTATGGCATTCACCTGGTTCTTATTATCCCCCTCTGCCTTGTATATATGAGAGTTTTCCCCTTCCTGTCTGTGCCAGATCGTCTTGTCATGTCCTGGTAAGTGGTCCAGCTTTCTTTGTTCCCTCCTGTTCCTTTCTGTGTGACCCTGCTTCGTTTTCCTGGTTTCTCTGAGTATTTGCTTATTTGGATCTCTGTACCTAGTGATGGCGAAACAAGGCTTTATGAACCTCTGAACCTTTTTGAACCACTGTGTCAAAAATTGGTTCACTATTCAAAGCTTCATTCAATTGGCAACGGCGGTTGTTGCACAGCCAGATGAAGCTTTACAAATGAGATGCACTTCTCATGCTGCATTCTTAACTTATATTGTGACAATTACTCAAATGACCTGGCGGTCCAACTGCGTTTTATTTGTCTTTGTTTGTATCCCATATTAAAAATAACTGCCTGAGCAATTGCATTTCTGAAATAATAATCATAAGAAGAAGGGTACATTTTGGAATAGGTTTGTCATTATTGATTCCAAATTGTTCATCGTTTACAAGGCGATGAGGCAGTAGGTGTGATGTCTTACTTTTACTTTGTACTTTATTTGGTGTACTGGATATTTTCTTTGGTATTGTGCTTCATGGACTGGAACTGTGTGCTTATGTAACTTGGGTGTTTTTATTCAGGAATAATAATTTTTCCACAGTCGATGGGCTTAAGTGTTTTTTTTTTTTTTGAGCCAACTTCCCCAGCCCTTGAGAACACCCTTTCACAAGGAACAGAAGAAGCTGGCGTCACCAGGAACTGTTTGGCCAACTAGTACAAGTTGGGATACACAGTTTTGGGCATTCCTCAGTACTTGAGGAGGTGTTTTGCTTTTTCCAGAGGAGTAGCTAGATATCACTGAACCTCAACTGTAGCAGCTGCATTTCTGGCTCTTTGGGGATCCACTGCATCAACGTCAAGAAGCTTCCACAAGTTAATACCTTGGGAGGGAGGGGGGACACAAGGTCCCCCTTTACTTTCGCTGAAGACAGCACAGCGGTGTAGTGGTTAGTGCTGTGGCCTAAAAAGAACTTAAAAAAATCTGTAACTTGCTGCCAGAGAATGGATTTTTACTTTAGAGCTACTTACTTTACAACCTGAATATTTGAATCTTTAGAACCAGGCTCTACATGATCATGCATTCATTTGTTAATTCCTTCCATTCACCCAAACTCACTTGCATACACATTTATAGTGTGAACAAAAAGCCTTTCTTTTACGTGTGTACTTTGCACAGGGCATTTTCCCATGTGCAAAGTACGCACATGGGAAAATGCCTTGCCCTGGCTTGGATTGACAATGACCTGCTATGACATATTCAAATCTGTCTCCCTATTTCTCCACCCCCTCAGTGATGATGTGTGTGTTGCAGGAATTCCCTCTTGGCTCTCATTCACAACTTTAGCCAGCCGTTAGCTGTGGTCTGGCACCAGGGCTCTGTGACATTTCTCCCTTGTCAGAGCTGTTGCGCCATAACAAGCTGAGCAGTGGATTTACTGCCAGAGTCTCTTTGTAGGCCAGCCAGGCTAATAGGGAGGCAGCCAACACTGGAAAATACCCTGAGTTCTGCTGGAAAAGCCTCCTTGGAAACGCCTGTGATTCTCCAGGGACTGGATAAGTGGAGAGGGCGCCCGGTCTGGCTAATGTTACATGCTGGTTTATGTGTGGAGTGTGTGGCTGAGTTTATGCATGTTATGAATATCTGTGTGGTTCCTGAGAGACGATGTGAGCTCAGGAGAAAAATTAAGTATGTGTCAAACCCCTCTCTCTGTGTTTGGGCCTTGTTCCCCCTGGCAACAGTGAAAACATGCATCCTTTTATTTATTTATTTTTTTTTAAAAAGGCCTTTCAGTATGTCTTCTTCATTGGCTGGGCAGGAGAGCTATGAGTGGGAGTGGATTCAGCCACTCATTTTACAGTGTGTGATCCATCCTGTATGTCACGTGCAGGCACAGCTATGGGTTCATGTGGAGATTATTTGGTAACTGTCCCTCAGGAATGACTGCAATGGTGATGACGATTATATGATGACGACTCAACAGGCCTCAGCCACTGAAATCACTCTGCGCCTCAGCTGAGGTGATGAGCTTTAGGTTTGAACAGTGATGCTCTCCATCAGGGTCAGTGTGCAAAGGGCATCTGAATTATGCTCATACAAGTCCACAAACAATCAAAAGAGTTTACAAGAGTTTACCAGCATTCTCCTCATTAATTCTGAAGTGGATGAAAAGCCTTTTGAACGCTCTGATTACAGATTTCAAAATCATTGTTGCAAGTCAGCATCTGCCTTTTGTGATTCACTGAAGATTTAGAAAAAAATTGTGACACATGCAAAGGGAATCCTTTTGCATTCCTTGACAGGTCAAAAGGAAACTACTAACTTCGTCTTATTTTGTAGTTTTGTCCATAATTTTTGTCAGTCTCACATGGTGCAACAACATAAACATGGTGGCAATAATTATTAAGCCCAAGTTTTGCAGAGCTAATATAAAGAAATGAGAGGGTCAAAGTGCAACAAGTTTAAAAGTAAAGTTTCTGGAAGCTGGCCTGAGCTGCTTTTCATATTATTTGCTACACAGAAACATGACAAAGTCAACCTTTATAGTGTTGGACCAACTGAGGCAGACATTGAAACATCTTATTCAGGGGGGGATTAATGAAGGGAATGAATGAATAAAGAGAGCATGGCAGTCTTCTTGGTGTGGAGGAGGTGGTTTGGTTTGGCACAAAGGGAATGACACTTGGATCTTGATCTTGGAAAAACTGTAGAATTCCTCCAAAGCCCCCTCAGAGAGGTCATCAGCTGGGTGGGTGGTCGGAGTGTGGAGGAGGAACTCATCCTCATCTGTGAACAAATGACTTACCATTGGAGATCACAGAAGGAGGAGCTGAGTAGTGTGCAGACCTCAGGGTGGACCAGCATGGTTGGTCAGGGTGCTGCTGATGACACTCCTCAATGAGCCTCCTTCTCCTTGGCTGGGGAGAGTGGTAATCAAAACCCATGGACATGGACCCATGGAAGGGTAAGAGTCCTGTGGCAGAACTCGGCAGGTTATTGTGACCGTGCTCAACCCACATAACTAGCCTGGACCAGGATGAGGGATTGCAGTAGACTGTGCGCTTTAGTCATGTCTACGTCTGCCCATTAGGCTGTGGTGGACTGTGTGGCACAGTCTGACCCCGCATCAACAGGGAACACAAGGACTCTGAAGATGTGCAACAGGCTGAGCTCAGCAGTCTCCAGGCTCGTTGGCAGCTTGGGCAGAAGGATGATGTGAGCCATTATACTGACCCAGTCAACTATTGCCATGACTGTCATGCAGTTCCAAGTCCAACTGTCTTTCCACCTCAGAGCACAATTTCTTTAGAATATTTTGTCCCATTTACTGCACTCTGCCAAAGGAGTGGAGAAAAAGACCAAGAAGATTCTGCAGCGAGTGACAAGTGAAAACAGGGACCTTCAACTCAAACTGCAGGCCCTCCAGAAAGAGAAGAAATGATAGCTTAAAAAGTTGGAGGTCAAGATTGGGAGGCAGCTGTGCAACATGGCTGAAGCGAGGACCAGCTCCTTGATCAGTACTCAAATGTTCTGGAGAGAGAGATCTTACAAACACAAAGACGACTCTGGAGGGATGGAGACTGTCCCAGCACAAAAACCCATCTGCTGGAGGAGATGGATGTTTCCAAACATTTCTATTGAGCTCAACTGCAGCAGAAGAACAACGAGGTTGCTGTCTCTCTCTGGAACTGCAGTTGGAGAGAACTCGTCTGGGAGGAGGAGAGATCATTCCTTGTTCAGGCCAAGGACGACCTGATGAAGAATCTGCAGGAGAAACACCAGGAGAGGGAGAAGATGGAGAGCTGATTGAAGATTGGGCTGGAAGAACAGGAATGAAAAATTCCAAAAAAAAGAAAAGGAAGTGGTACCAAAAAACTCTTCTAATGCCCAGCTCCAAAACCCCACAGTCAGCAACTAGAGAAAACAACAAAAAGATATGTTCACACAGCTGGAGCGATCAAAGCCACCTATGAACCTTCAGGGTTTCATGGTTTCTGTATCCGACTTCTGTTTTCCTGTTCGTAGTAGATTCAGCACAAACGATTGCTGGTTACAGATTTGCAATGATTATTGCTTGCTGAACATCAGATCTTAGGTCTGGATCATGTTGTGCCACCCTTTAAATAGCCTTGATTAAGGATGAGTGGGCATGAGTAGTGCTTTAACCTGAAGACAGGACCTGTAGAAACTCAGGTCATAGTGGGGAAAAAAGTATGTATACAGTCAAACAGCAAGTAGCAGGCAACTTTTACCATTAGGCACAAAGCCCACACACAGACCTGAGCATACAGCAAGACACAAAGGAAAGAACAATAAAAAGTGATGTTAACATTAGAAAACAATTCTCAATTCTCACTGGAGAATATTGATTTAGACTTTTAGAAAAAAAAAAAAAAGAGGGAATACTTAACATGCATCCTGAAATACACAGCCAGGCTGAACATGGCAAGACAACTGGGGGAAAAAATGGGCTGTGGACTCTTTAGCCCACATTTGAATGTTTCCTGATATATTTTAGCAATTGTAGCGCTCTCAACATTTGATTTTTGACATATGCTGACATTGAGACTTACAGTACATACAATAAACTCCTTCCTGTGTAAGCAACCTTACATCTGAATGGCAACCTGTCCAGCCACCGGTTTGATTATTTTTCTCTGCCCCTACATGTTCCTCTGCTTATTGGAAAATAGGATGGGCATCAGGGATGTTTTACTGAGCAAACAAACATGCTATGTTAAATCCTGGAGCCAGCATGAAAAATACTTGACTGTTTTTCATGGTGGGTAAGCCAACCTCAAATTACATCTGAAAATGGGACGCTCAACTGACTCCAGCCTGAAAATACATTGGTCCAAACCTGAGCTCGAACTTGCAATAGTCCCGATGAAAACATTCTTGACTGCTAAATTACTTCTGGTATTTTTCAACAAGGTGTTTGAGGCTGACCCAGCCTTGAGCAATTATGCGTGAAACTCAGCTGCCACTGATCCCGCCCCACCGAGTTCTGTCAAGTTTGGGTACAAGTGTCCCTTTCTTGCTCAGACAGCCTGTTTGCCTTGAGGTTGCTCCGTCTCTTTCATGCTGAGTTGGAGCAGGTCTTAGGATGGCTGGGTTCTGCTGCTCTATCTTCCAGGCCTCTAAGCCAAATATTTTCCCCCACCATGGATTTCCACTGTGTTTGTGGGAACCTGGCGAAGAAGCAGGAGCATCAGGACTCTCTTCACATCGCTCTTAGTGTGCGTACATGTATGTCTAGAATTTCTTTGCCCAGAATTATCCCAGAAATTCAAATGGAAAATAAATGCTAGTCATTTATTTCCGGATTGCATTTTGTAATTTTCTCCTCCACAACGCAGAACCACTGATAACCCCTGATGCCTCTTCAGAATGTAATCATGTGAGTGTGGCGGAAAAGTGCCAAGCGCTTTCTACTCCACAGCCCTGTTGACACGACAGAACAGTGTAAAATAAGTACTGACAATTCACCATTAACATACTTCAAACTGTGTTTGGAAAAAAAAAAGTGAATCCCTTTGCAAAAGACATGCAAAGAAACAAACATTTTGAGTTTGTTACAGATACAGAAATATCAACAAAATCTGACCTCACAAGGAGGAAAAAGATGAGATGATTCAGTTCTACCACATGTGTAGCACCTTAAAGGAAGCATAGGAGCTGATTAACAATTACTGTTCATGACTCGCACGACACGTAACTCATTAATACAGAGGAAAAATTTGCTTAAAAGCGCTGAACAACGCAGCTACACTATGTGCACAATTATTAGACAAGTTTTATTTTTCAGGATTAATTTTATTATTGTGCAACTAAAGGGCGGTTGGTCAATCCAAAATGTTAATAAACCTCAAACTTGAAATATTGAAGAAATTAAAAGTGAGGTTTGGGATTTTTTTTAGGAGAATCTGTGTGCGCTGGGCGACTGTTTCTTGGTCTGTTGATGATCAACTTATTGTTGAACAGCAACCACAGCCTCCCAGACACTGTTCAGAGAGGTCGACTGTTTTCCTTCACTGTAAATCTACCGTCTAAGAAAGTCCGACGAGTTGTCAATAAGGTTTAGGTCAAGTGAGGAAGGAGGCCATGTCATTATTCTTTCATCTTTAAGGCTGGCCAGCTACGCAGCGGAGAACTTCAGTGCATGTGATGGAAGTTTGTCCTGCCTAAAAATCACAGTCTTCTTGAAAGACAGAGTTTTTCCTGTACCACTGCTTGAAGAGTATGGCCCAAATATGTCCAACTAGCGTAGTACCAGCACCCCATCTGCACCTTGCTGGTGTCTGGGTCCAGGTGGAGCTCTGTGGCCGTTACTGATCCACCAGCAAAGAGCTGGCTTTTGTCAGTCTGGTGACACCGTGGTTCGCATATGACCAACACTAACTGTGCCCGGGGGTGTGACATGCAGCGCCAGCCAAAGTTTGGAATGTGAAGGACTGTTTGGGATGGCTGATGGCTTTTTGTCTGTGTAACAAAACACCATCATAAATGGGCTGAAGCCAATATTAAGCCGACAATCCTAAAGGTGAAATGGGGTGAAAGAGGGCATCATGATCTGGAACTTTACTGTTTCTCTTTGGCTGCTTGAGGCTTTTGCACATAAAGGTGTATTCCACTGATTTTAGACAAAATTGCGTGCATGCATGAGGCCTTGAAAGCAATTCTTTTAAGAAATTGCATTGAACATATTAGCGGTGCCTTCCAGGAATGACTCTCTTAATGAGTAGGTCTTCATTCTGCACATACAGGCACATATCCAGCCACAAGAATCAGCTGCTCTGTCAGTTTGAATAGGCTGTAAATAGACTCTAGAAATTTGAAGAAATCGGTTTCTTTAAGCAGACCTCTGCATCAGTCCAAAGATAAGTTCATGTAAGCATTTCTGATTTGTTATTTAATTAGATTCATTGTATGCATGACAACGTGCAAAAACCTGCCTGCAGAAATCTACTCAGTCCATTTGTCAGGCATCAAAGATGATGAGATATAATGTGTGTAAAAAGAGCGTGAATACAAGTGATTGTGGTTTAGTGCACTTGGACCGTTGTGTTACCTACACAGGTAATTCTTCTTGACACTAGTGGACAGCTCATTGGCAGCTCTCCCACAATTTTGTCTTTGTAGTTGGCTGCAGTGACTCTACCTGCATGTACTGCAGTTTTATCACCCAGGACAAAATAATTGACATGGCACCCTAACAGGATCACTTTGTTCTTCCAGCAGAGGATTCTCCCTCAGGTACAAATAGCTGCCAGATGTTTTGCACACGAGGTTTTATTTTAGGATTACACATTGAAGAATATTTCCTAGCACAACAGTATATTTATAAATTCGCTCAGTTATTGCATATGTCAGCTGCGACTGATGCCCCAACTATTATGGCATGGTATGATTTTCCAAATGCATTGCAAAAACAAAGACCTGTCCTGTTTTTTAATTATTATTATTTTCACAAAGGCTTGTCAATGGAGTTCAAGTTTTGAAATATGGTGGAATGTAAAATAGAGAGAGAGAGAGAGAGAGAGAGCATTTCTTTGGTAGAAAGTAGTTCCTGCTTTTACAGAGATTTTTTTTTTTTTTTTTTTAAATACTGCTAATGAAAACATCACACCCGTGGACTTGCTGGCCATGACATATGCCACCCGACCAAGCACCTAACGGCTTACAGGTTTTCTCAGTTGCTAATTGTTTATACACTATTTCTGTAACATCAGGAGGGAAACAGGCAAAACGCAGGTCAGGATGGCAGTAAATTATAAAAGGCTGCTGCGTGACTGACAGCAAGAACTGAGTTTGCAATCTGGCAAGGAAGTGGAGCCCAAGCTGGCTGTAAGAGGCAAGCTGATGATTGGTGATGAGGGATAGCTGAGGGAACTGGCACCTGACTCCTGCACCCGGCTTCAGTACCGCACGCGCGCACGCACACACGCACGCAATTTGTGTTTCATTTCAGGCTCTGAGAGAAGAGATTTTACTTAAAAACACAAATAAGTTCTTTTTAGGAATAGAAAAATTTCAAATAAAACAACAGAGAAATGTAAAATATGGGCCCTTGATGAAGTGTTTTATGTTTTACTGCTTCACCCAGTGATCTCTTGATGTGAAAAAGTCCAGCATGCATTTTGAGGTGTTATATATCTGATTCCTTGTACCTCATCTAACGCTTTAAATCTGTTTTACTAAACATCTGTTCTGGAAGTTGGCAGTTAAACTGGAGCTTGTGCCACTTAATTGATTCTTTTTCAGCTTAAGTCTAAAACAAATGCCTCCCTCTTATTTCTGTCTCTACAACTAATTTCTGCTTCAACTGATCATAATCCTCATGTTTGTCATTATTAAACTTTCATCTTGTTCAACTGCAATGTGTTAATGTGTCAAACACTTCCAACTCCAGAAATCTGATGTGGTTATGGTTAGGTTTAATGTAATTGTAATTTCCTCTGCAGTAAACAGCAAAATTACATGATGACATTGCCCATAATTATTCATTACTACTGACAGTTAGTTTTTCCATGTTAAGAGTTGTTAATGCTAGCGGGCCTCTTCAGGGCCAGATGCAACATGTGTTTGCGTGACGTTTTGATCTCTCATCATCCTCCAGAATAGTTTCTCCTTCTCGTGCTAGAAGTCTATCTGAATCTTCTCTCATGTTTGAGTTGTTGAGATTTGATTTGGTCCACCAATCGTCTGTGACCCAGAGGAACGTCTCCTCATAGGCATCCCAGAGCTAACCTGCTCACAATGGTTATGATAACATAGCTTTTGGTAGGTTTACGAACAGATGGCGACTTTAGTTCAAATAAGTTCTGAACGCTAGACAATCTTTGTTGTCATGGTTGCAATAATAAGAAAATTGTGAACTTTGTGTAACAGTCATGCATAATAAGATAAATGTTGCTCTCAGATCACAATATTCCTGATGAATTCCTGACCTATCCATCCAACCGAACTTCATTCTGTTGTGTACTTTACTCACTGTCACTCTATAAACTATAAACTATATCACTGCTTTTTGTTCTTTTCATACATACTAAAGACTCCAGATATCAACATCAAACATAATGATGGGTCATGAAAACTGTTTGGTTTTTTTTTCTGTATTAATTGCATGGTCAAGGGGGGGTAAACATAGAACCCCACACATCATGTTCTCAAATGCTGCCTGGTGAGGATTTCTAAAGTCAAACTGCTTACTAGCAGTTTTTAAGTAATGAAGCTGCTGGTGAAAACAACTATAGTCGCACAATACACTTGAAAATAAGAGCAAAGTTTTGAAACTGATTTGATAATTTTACATTGGATCTCAAGTTCTATCAGAAAAAGGCCAAAAGTCAAACATTGTGGAGTTACCATCATAAAAACTGCATTTATGTTCCTGATTGACTTAGCTGAGCAACACATCCTTTAATTATCCTAAAGTGTCCTGCATGTACTCTCACACAGCTAACTACCCATTAGCTCTGCTCCCCTTTCTTTGGATATTCAGAAGGTTCATTGGAGACTTTCAGTGTCTGGAATCTGTAATCCTTGAAGCCCCCCCTGGAACATGGAGGAAGAGGGGAGTTGGGTGGGGTGGGGGTTTGAAGGCGAGAGAGTTAGACCGCTTGACACAGTGTAACCTAATGTCAGCCAGACGAGAGTCGCCATTAAATCTTGGAAAATACCGACAAATCCATCTCTTACCCAGACAAAGTAAGAAAGGAGGAAGAGGAAGAGAGAGAGACAGGGTGAGGGAAGGATCAAGGATAAAGGATAAGCGACCCTCATCCTCTACCCACTCCTCCTCCTGTCTGGAGAGGATGAAATGAGAGGGGTGTCTTAGAGGCAGTCCCTACTTAACTGCCTCCTGTCTCTGTCTCGTAATGTTAGACACAGAGGGGGACTGACTGTGTGAGATTACACAGCAGTCTGTATCATCACTGCCTGAAAAGTATTTTTATAAACCTCTTGGACACCATTTCATCCACCATAAATGTATAGTGTAAAAGGAATCTCACGATTTCAAGTAAATGTCTGTTGACATATCGCATGGGGACACAGAAATTAACAAGTACTGTGTGTGTGTGTGTGTGTGTGTGTGTGTGTGTGTGTGTATTAGAGTCAGATATATCATATTCCTCGGTGCCCTGCAGTTCTATTGTAGTTTTAAAAACTAATCACAGCACATCAGTGAGTCACAATATTGCATTGGGTGACACATTCACTTATCACCAGGAACACACACACACATGCACTATAGTTTGTTCTGACTCACACACTATCCTGCTGCCAATACTTATCAGACCTGTGGTGGGTGGGTGCCTTGAGCAAAAGTGTCACAGGGGTTATAATATCATTAATTGTATTATATGATACATTTATGCCACTGCCAATTAGCAATGCTCATAATCTGAAGTCCCGATCACCAGTTCTTACTGTGACAGCACACATTCGCCAGTTTAGATCACATAACAGATCACACAATTATGGAAAGATGACACAGTATACAGATGCTGACACGATTGAATCTGACCTCACCAGCAAAACCAAAGTCAGACTAAAGGCTAATTACAGACATCTCAGTCAGTGCGTGCGAGCACATGAATGCACTGGTCAGTTTGGTTAGACCTGCAGGGTGTGCTCTGGCTCCCCATAAGAAAAGCGTCCACCACAGTAAGCTAACATGCACCACTGACATGCCTACATTTTCATGTTTTGTTTGCCCAAACACAGGCCAACATTACCTCTGCAAATATCTGCAAATATCTGACTGGGTGAACGATTGAGTTCCATTCAATTCACTTTATTTGTATAGCACCTAATCACTGCATACCTTTTCTCGAGGCACTTTACAAGGTAGAGCCAGGACCATTGTAAAATTTATAGAAAAAAACCCCAACAGCTCCCAAAGCAGCATTTAGTGACCATAGAGAGGAAAAATTTCCTTCAAACAGGAAGAAAGCACCGACAGAGCAGTACTCAGGGTGGGCAGCTCCCTACCACAAGGAACTTGCTCAAATGACTTCAAGTCATTTGAACAATTCAAATTAAAAGCCTCACGCTCTGTTTGGTCTGTTTTATATTAGATTTCTTCCTGCCTTGTTTAGTTGTGATAGTTTATTTTCTGTTTTGGGGGCTCAGTTTACATAAATACCAAATATAACAACAAACAATAGAATATAATGCTGTGTAGTGCAGATAGTCTAGCAGAAGCACAGTGGGCAGTAATTCACATAATAGAAAACTGTTCAATTACAACTACTGTGTAATTGTGAAGTGAATACTATGAGGATATCCTGGGATGTTTGACATGTGGTTAGCTTCAGCAAACGTCCTTGGCTTCAGCTTCTGCAGTTCTGAGATCAGCTTTTGATTTTAAGGTATCGCATACATGTGCAAAACTAGCCGTTAGTAGTGCATAGCAGACAGTAAACAGGCCAAATACTGATTTCATCCAAGAAATTGAAATGTGAAGATCGTGAGAGAGGATCTGTAAAGAATAAAGAAATAAAACAACGACTGGTATTAGACTTATACACTAAATGGACTAACTGCTGGTCTCACATTGTCTCCAAATCTGCCTGCAAATTATTGGATCAATACAAAGCATTCCCATTTTGAACATTTCATAAGTCATTGCAACCAACTGCAGGAATACTATATATATATATATATATATATATATATATATATAAATCAGTGGAGCATCAGATTTGGCAGTGTCCCATACTGTGTGTGGCCTTGGCCTGATGAACACGAACACGAACATGAGAAGTGCATTATTCCAAAATGAAAGGATAATTTAATTTCATATCACATAACCAGATGGATGTTTGGCAGCAGGACGCTTCAGACCACATGAAACTGGTTTGAGCCTCCAGAAAGAACCACACAAACATCAGAAAACTTATGTTCATGATGTGAACTGGCCCTGAATCAGTGTGTGCCGGCAATGAAGCTTTAGTTTGAGCTCAGTAATGACGAGTTCAGTGCTGAGGGAGGACATGAGTGAGAGTGAGAGTGACGAGAGAGAAGGAGTGTGAGTGAGTGAGTGTGTGGGTCTATGTGAGGTAGTCTAACCTTCACTCTCTCTTCAAATTGAGGTTGAGACTCTAAAAGTCAGTCTGACATTAAAAATGTCCTCAAATTTTTGTCTGTTGGCGCTTCAAGTCCCCTTTTACGACGTTCAGCAGCTGATGGAATTTGCTGGTCCAACCCACTTCCATTTTGAAATGTATTGCTGCTTGGCTACTGCGCTGCCTTTTGTGCCCGCTCGATCAATTTGCATACATTTTGTGGATCACTTGAATGTAAGGTATTTCTTAATTAGAAATTCATTTTAGATTAACATTTGATATTGTTTAATATTATTTAGAATGTGAAAGTGACACCATCTCCATATCCAACTGCTAAAATGGTGAAGAAATATATTTAGAATTTATGTCTGTCACATATATCATTAACATAGTCTATAGTGGAAGGTCTTCTTGCTGTCTGTTTTGTTGTATTATTGCTCCTGTGTTGTACTGTTTTGGTGTAAATGGGCTGCTTTGGCCACCAGTAAGATGACAATGGTTTGAGGAGCACAACAAGACGTTTGAGGTGTTGACTTGGCCTCCAAATTCCTCAGATCTCAATCCAATCCAGGTGAGCATCTGTGGGATGTGCTGAACAAACAAGTCCGATTCATGGAGGCTCCACCTCACAACTTACAGGACTCAAAGGATCTGCTGTGCAGATCTTGGTACCAGATACCACAGCTGGACAGGTCAGAGCTGATTTGGCAGCAAAAGGAGGACCAAAACAATAGCATGTGGTCATAATATTATTCCTAATTGGTGTTTTTCAAATAACATTTGGCCACTTTGGAAGATCAAGTTAAAAATCATGGAGGAGGGTTGACAGAACATGCAGCCAAAGATCAGTTACCACACAGTAGCATATAGACAAAGGATATTTAGACTGGAGAGCAGGTCTTAAATCTTTTCTTAGATTCTAACTTTCAGTATGTGAAGCAGAGGAGCGGTCCGAGACCTGTAGAGGACTGTAGGGTAAGGGCTGTAGATTGTGTGGCATCCATCTGACAAAGCAGGATATGGCCTTGGCACCGGTGCCCCCATTCTGTGGGCAGCATCTGTAGAGGTATCTGCATTTGTTCATCTGTTTGGTGTGCTGGATATAATGAGCTGAATTCTACAATAAGCAGTAAGCTCTGTGTGCTGGCAGGTGAGCAGAGCATCATACACGCGCACACACACTTTGGAGGAGACATCAGAGACAACCTTTTAATCAATGTTTTTTATTTTCAGACATCAGACATCTTTACTTCAGAAGTCTGTCTGTATCTTTGGGCGAATTTATACGTATGAATTCTTCTTCAACCGTTTTTATGTTCCATTATTATTAAAACCCAGTGTACATAACTCCAGACACTATATATGACACACATTTTTGTGTCTACACACCTACACACCCAGGCTCTCTCTCTCTCTCTCACTCTCTCTCTCGCTCACACACACACACATGCAGAGTGCAAACAAACACATGATTGGACACAGTTAAAACGCAGCACATTAGGGGTAACTGGAGACTTGAGCCCATATAGTAATTATGTGTCTATACCTGAGATGAGAAGAAATGAGAGGAGAAAGCAAGGCAACAAAAAATTAAAAGCGAGAAGAAGAGGTGAGGTGCAATCTCCCAAGCCCACCAAGGTCGAGGCAGTGCGTCAAGAGAGACAGCTCAAAGCAGGAAAACTGAAAGGAAAAGAGAACAGTGGGGGTATCCAGAAGGAGAGGATTATGAAAGAGTGTGACACAGCTCCTTCAGCTTAAACAAACCTGACAGTGTGTCTGCTTCCCTCAGACAGGTCTGCATAAAAATGTTTGGCCTCAGCTGTCAGCTCTAACCATAACAACTCTTGGTAGTACATCACATTCCCTTAACAGCAAACATGCAATGTGTAAGGCTTCCAAATTTCTGGACCCAGCGTTTGGTATGTGCACCAACGTGCGAGTGAAATGGTCCTGCTTCAGAACACATCACTGTAGTTTACCGCATGGTAATGTGAGTAATAATTACTGTGCTTTTGCCTTTTGCGTACCAATCTATCTTTGTTCACACCTCCCCCAGAGAGGGGTTTGAGTAAATGAAGAGGTAGTAGGAAAACATGATCAAATTTCATCAATTTTTCGAACAATGCTGATCTAGGAAGAGTGATCAGAATTAAGAGGAGCAGAATCATTTGTTAGATTGTATAACACCCTAAACCACAATGTCCAACCGTTTCCGGGTCGCCAACAGTATCAATTAGCACATAAAAATTTCTTGGTTATAAATTCATGAGGTTATTACAAAGATGAGTTTTGGTAGGAGAGAGCTGTGTTGAACTGAGAGTCAATGATCCTCTCTACTGACACATGGCAACTTCACCATTTACTTTCTTCCACTTTTTTAAAAATGTGACACAGAAAAAGCGTTTTATTTTGAGTTTAAATATCATTAAACACAGCTGGAAAATGAAGAAAATACCCGTGATTGTGTTATAACCAAAATCGACACGCTAACATACGATCTAGTATCACCTAGTGATTCTTTGAGAAGTGGAACCATGTTCCTAGCCATCACTCTTTGCCAGGAGTAGCCATTTTCATCGATCAATTGTTGTTTTCGCGTCATTCGTGTCAGAGCGACCCACACAGCTGCGGTGAGAATGCAAAATGAACGCTCCATTGATCTGTCTGTCAAATCTCCTGCTCCAGTTTACTCTCACTCATGAAAAGGGACAAACATTTCAGGGATGCATTTCAGGCATATTTATTGAAAAAAAAAAAAACAAACAAGCAAACAAAGTGTTTCATCTTCAGCAGCGCATATAAGAGATTTATGTTGAAAAGTGAATGCAAAAGTTGCTCAGTTCAATATCACAATGCCCCTGTAGTTCATACCTCCCTACAGGACTGTTTCGTCATCACTTATCAGGTGTTAGGTTTGCCCTACAGCGCACTCAACTCAGAGCCAACCACCAATAAGGGTCTAATGTGTGTATAGCATTGATAATAGCTGAGTTACAGTGTTATCTGCTGTTAGACTATGGAGGGAGTGTATCTTGGATAGAGACTGATGTTAGCACATGATTGTGCTTTGAGTTATTGATAGTATAATACAGATTTGTCTTTGATAAGTCTTTGTGAAGGCACACAAAGGCCCAGGTGGACTGAATATGATAGTGACACTTGTGCAGGTGACAGTGCTTGCACGTGTGGTCACACCTTAAAGTGGAGTTTTAGGTGGCACTGCAGCACAGAACTTAGTCACTGTTGCTCCACAGTAAGAACATTTGGAGTTTCAATCCAATTTTGGCCATCATATTCTTATTTATATTTCATATTTGCGGTTTCCTAGCACCACCGCATTCTGCAAAATTCACTCAGCCATTTGCCTAAAAAGTAAAAAGAGACGAGTTATGACCACCTTTTGTACTCTATGTATGCGCAATTTAATCCTTCCATATGTGTTTCTATTGCCAGGACTTCTTTCTTCTGGCAGTCATCTCCGCTCTGTCTATCTCTGGTTCTGCCTTTTCCTCTCACTCTTACTGCTTCTCACTGCTTCCATGTGTCCAAAGCTCTCAGATAATATGAATTTCTGGAGGGTTTTTTTTTCCCCGTGTGTGTATAAGTGATGTAAAATGTGTGGTGTTTTTGCAAATTTCTGTTTGGTGAATGACAAATAGGAACGAAAGAACGAAAGAAAGAAAGTGCAAACATGCAACATATGTTTGCACTTTTAGTTCTTTGGTTCTTTTGACGCTATGGTCTTTAATATCAACTTATAGTGAGTTAATAATCACAAAAAACTATAATAACAAACACAATTACTATGTGGCACACTTTGAAAATTTTGGCTTCAAAGAGTTTCAAGACAAAGACAGAAACATCAAAATCTAAGCCTAATGCAACCGACAGACCTCTGGTAGACTGCTGAATCTTCCCGAATGTTGAAACTGTGAGAATGAAAGGAAAAGGAAGCGCTTGAGGTATAACGTGAGGAGGTAGAGGATGAAGGCCAGGGCAAAGATCTGACAATTAATGAACAGATATTTCAGTTAATATTACTTTGACAACAACTTATGCTGGAGCAGCTGCACAAGTCTCATTTGAAAGGAACAGTGTTCGAGTTATA
Organism: Echeneis naucrates; assembly: GCF_900963305.1. Taxonomy (NCBI): domain Eukaryota; kingdom Metazoa; phylum Chordata; class Actinopteri; order Carangiformes; family Echeneidae; genus Echeneis; species Echeneis naucrates. The sequence continues at coordinate 14,986,235 of NC_042514.1, forward strand.
GACCTTTGATTATGTGGTGTTGCAAATGGATACATCCAGACAACGCAGCTTGTAATCTTGGTACACATACTTCCATTCTGGGGTAGGTGTCTGTGGTCAGCATCTGCTATCAGGCCCGGGCCACCCCAGCCCCCCACTTCAGTGTAGATGTTCAGTTACACAGCCACTATTTGGTTCTTACCGTCTTTTTCGGTTTGTTCCAGAAATTCCCTTTTGAAAAACAATTGTCAGGTATTTGTTGTGGAGTTTGATTTTTACAAAGAAGTGAAATGTTTAGCTCCAAGGATTTTGACTCGTGTGTAGTTTTTACACAGTGAGAAAAAATGTGTTGCAAATACCAACGGAAACTGTGAAGGCTGGCTGATTCAGATTTTACCTGGGGGACATAACGGTGTCTCGGAATAAATGCATTTTTCCTAAAATGATGAACTTTTCTTTAACCTGCCATTTGGTTTTTGTTTTTGCTGAGGTGAATCTGTCCTTTAATCAGCTGTTTCTGAAAGAAGAGCCCCTCTCTTAATGTGCTGTCCCCTGCTCCAATGAGGCACAAATTACCAAGAGAATGAATGAATGACTAAACTCTTTAGCTTGCAACACTGCTGGTTCCAGAAATTGGTGTGTTGGTGGTAGACAGAGTGGCAGCTAAACTGTAATTTCAGCCCATAAAACAGTGTTTAGGTCGGTGTCTGACGTTCACCTGCAGACTCCTTGTTTGCTTCTGCAGTCTTTTACACCCCATTAAGGCAATTGTGCCTCTCATCTGAGTGATTGGCCCTGCTGTGGGCTTTGTTGTTTATGACGCTTAAATACTTAAATATACCGCAGTCACACCACACATGTAAACTGACCCTGTGTCTGTCTGTGTATGTGTGTTTGTTTTGTGAGTGTGCATATGTGTGTGTGTTCTTTAGTGTGTAACAGTGATGCATCATCATGCCTGTGGTCCTGTCATTAAGGTGCTCTAAATAAGGCTTAGGAGGGTAAATGATGCCACCAGGAAAAAACACTCACAGACAGAGGCAGCGCTCACACATGCACAAACACGCACACACATGAAACGGTCATTCTTTCAGACTTAGCTTTGTCAGCGTAATTTTTTATCCCATTGCATTGGCAAAAAAATGACACCAGATTTTGAAGGTTTTTTAAGGGTTTGTCTGCTGGATGAAAAGTATATTAATCCTCTTTGAAAACAGTGAAAATGGCCCTGAGAGTTTAAACACTGCTAATACACAAGCTAACAGACAGAGCATGTCATGTCTTCATTAATTACACACACCACGCAATTGAAATGTTTCCAGGGGACATGAAAAGTGAAAAAGCTGGCAGGGATGCACATGCTCAATGTTTTATAACTTTTTGAATAAAAAAGAAATCACGGAACAACTTATCTGTCTGTATCTGTCAGTCGGTTTGCTCAATTCTCCAACTATTCATTTTTTAAGAGCTCAAGAATGCCCATATCTGACAAGTGTTGAAATTGAGATGAGGGCCTGCCTGGTCTGGAGCATCAGACGCACAGTCATGACATCACAATAAAATGTGCATCAGTGGTTAAAGCCTTGAATGAGAAACATGAGTGAGCTATGGTTACTGCGGGCAAACAGTCTGCTTATAAACATGAAAAAGGTGAAAATTACTGGCGGCTGGCCCAAGTCTGGCAGATTCTGGCTGCTACAGAGATGACTGACAGCTGGGAGATTTTCTTAGTTTGAACCAAAATTTGTCCAGATGTGAAAGTAGTATCTGACCATCATGCATATATATATATATATATATGGGTGAGACTTCTGCTGCAGAGCCGGATCATAAACTTAGCCAGACGACACACAAGCATTTTGGCCAAATGTATCTAGTTATGTGTCTCACATTCTCTATGTCCTCCTCCCCCTCTCCATCCTCCTAAGCCTGATTTTTCACCTCACTACAAAGGAATCATTAAACTTCCTGTGTTGGCCATGGACATAAATCATGTGGTGCAGAACTGTATACATGCATATATGGACAACATAATAACTTAGCCAAACATTTTATCACCTGATACGAATTCAAGTGATCGTCGTTGTGTCACATGTCAAAACATACTCCACGATGAACTACCTAAAAAAATCTAAATGAGCTGCATTTGAGCTCAAGTAATTTACAATGTTGATCATTTTTTGTAGCCCACTCTGCACTTCTGTCTCCTATCATGGAGCCAGAGTTTTACATCTCTCTTGCTCCTCATGTCTTCATTATGGCTGTCTGACTGTGGTCTTAAATACCATGCTGAAACATTTCATAATGTCACTGTGTGTGTGTGTGTGTGTGTGTGTGTGTGTGTGTGTGTGTGTGTGTGTGTGTGTGTGTGTGTGTGTGTGTGTGTGTGTGTGTGTGTGCGCGTGTGTGTGTTTCCAGCAGTTGCAACATATGTGATGCCAAAACAGTCTCCATGGTGACAAGACTGATGAAGGATGTCATAATCCACCACTCGTCATCGTTTCACTGAGGGGACATGTTGATGTACGACTGTCTACAATCTCTCTCTCTGGTCAGCCAGCCTCTGACTCCACTTTGTCTCCCATTATTTTTCTGTTTGTCTCCATCTTTTATCTCGTGTATCTCTCTCTGTTTCTACCACTAGCGCCTTACCTCTAACTTCCTTCAGTTTGTAGAGCTTTTCATTCTTTCTCTCTTTTCCATGTTTCTGAATTCTTTACTCATTACTCTCTAATGCTCTTCCTACACTGCAGTTACAGTTGCTGATACCAAACGTTAACAATCTATAATTCATCTCAGTTGCTATCACTCAATTTCTTTGCTCCTCTTGCTGTCATTTTCCATCTGTTTATGTTGTGCAGCAGTATTACACAGTAATGAAAAACAGGAATGGTATCATTGAACTTGGGCCCTCAGTCTCATGTCATGGCTGAGACAATGGGCAATTATCCAGTAGACATCTTCAAATGGTTTGGATTCTTCATATCTGGTGGTTGGGGGTGGGTGACAGGATTTACTGGCTCCCTACAGTACAGTTGGTTCACATTGTCTGCAGACATAGAAGGGCGTGCACGTGTATAAAACAGTTAAATCCCCTTTGTGAGATTACGTTTGATGTAGTCCTAACATCGTCAGTTAAAGGTCTCATATTGCGTAAGTAAAGTACATCTCTGCAAAGAGTGACCTAATGAAAAGCAGGAGTTACTGAAAAGGCTGCAAACTGCCTTTATCCAAACCGTTAACTCTGCAGAGGACCTTAACATGACTAAGTTGATTATAAATATGATCTCATCAGTCGAATTATTCACCTTTACCATTTTTAATGTCAGGATCGAGTTCACCTCTGCTCTCTCTGTGTTTGTGTTTTTCCCCCAGGATGAGCTGGGCACACCCATATCCCATCTGCCTGATTTCCCTCCGCGCTCACCTGCAGCAGATATAAGCTGGTCTCTTCCTTGTTTCCCTTTTGCTAATGCTCTTGACCCCTTGTTTCAAGTAGTTTTTAATCACAACATTCATAATCCTGCCAATAACTGAAATATACCTGTCCAAAACATAAAACTGCAAGGCCTGTCCATGTTAATGTCAGCTCATCTTTTTTCCCCTATAGGAGAGATTACACTTAGGAACAGGCACTTTTCCAGCTAGCTGCATATCAGCAGTGAGCATGATTGAGCTGTAGGTAAGAGCTGTATGTAAGGAGATGGTATTATCCCTGGGTTTAAGTTTATGGTGAAAATAGGTTCTAGCTGTGTGTTTAAATTGGTTAAATTTTTTGTTCCAGGGAGTCCCTGCTCTGGTTTTCCAGCTGTCCAGGAACTGCTTGGAAGAGGAGGGGCATTTCAATACCCCGAGCCTCACCTGCATCTAGGCAAATAACCTACTTTCATCCCAGAGAGACAAGGCTTCCAATTGAAATACAGCTGACCACATTTCCACATATCAAACAGGGAGTTGGACATAAAACTATAGACCTACCTGTGATAAAAGTCAGTTAAATTATTGGGTTGGAGATAAATAAAAGCTATTTTGGATTTCAGACAGAAGCTGTGAGCTGTGTGGAAGTGAAAACAAGAAAATAAGTCCCGCTCAGTGTGCTCTGTGACTCAACGTGGCTGGGACAGTTCTGTGGCTCGGCAGTCCAAAAAGCAACAAACAGCAATGCACTGTTTATTCTGACGCCAACATTCAACTATTCAGTAATTTTACTAAAGCAGCACTTCTGTCAGCTCGGACCCTGCGGGCCAGGCTTCGGTCCCTATGCTCATCAATGAGCCATGGATGCCCTTCACCCTGTTTTCCGTTCAGATTTTTCTTCCATAGGTGACTTTTGGTAGGAGCTGCAGTGTTAAAGATTCTCTGGCTGTCATCTATCATAATCTGGCCCTTATCAAAGCCGTTCACAGAATTACTCTTGACCATTTTTCCTGCCTCCAACCCAACAGATTTAAGCTGCCTAATATTTGCCGTCCACTAACAGGTGTCATTCTAATGAGATGATCGTTCTTCATTTCACATGTCAGTGGATACGACTGTATGGCTGGTCTGTGTACACCAATCAGGCATAGCAACAGTAAAAGGCATACGTATATTCATACTCTTTATGACAATGAACAATTTATATGATTTGCCTTCCTGCAGAACGTACCCTTTCCTTTCATTTTAAGTACACTGCACTGAAAATAATTTTACTGAGGTAGGATCTTGAATGTACAGTAAGTCAAGGATTTAAGTATATCTTCCACCACACAGTTGAGCATGTTGATTCCCCAGATAAGACATCCCACGGTGCCACAAATATCAGGAAAAAGAAAAGAATGTCTTTATGACCATTTCTCTTTCTTTATCTTCCCCCCCGCCCCCGCAGACATTAGAGAACTCAGCTCTTATCTTTGCTCCTTCTGGAACTGAGGTATTCTCTCTCTGACAGGGTCAATATTTACAGACCGTGTGTGTGTGTGTGTGTGTGTGCGTGCGTGTAGCGTGTACAGTAGTACAATAATTCCCCTTAATGGAAGCTGAGTTGTGCAACACGGAAATGCCCAACTGCTGGCTCATGGGGACTCAGACAACCCAAACTAAACATTGAAATTGCAGCTCCTTTCGTGTGATTGCAGGTCACACATTAGTCAAAACCAAATCCAAAAACAAAATAGTCCTAACTGTGAACTATGTAACAAACAAAGCTTTATTATTTACATGCGTCACATAAGAAGGCTAAAGTGTGAGATTAAAAATCATATTCACATGTTCATTAGATTTTGGGTCTGAAAAACATGTAGGAGCCAAACCAACCTCATTAGGAGGTCAAACTGAGAATGACAGGATCTAAAATATTGGAACAATTTGGATTCTAGCATTGGAAAGTTTGTAACCAACCATGTTAGCCAGTTAGACCTCAAAGTCAAATACAAAAAGAGCTTCCCCTGTACCCCTGTTCATCACCTCATGTTGACGTGGAGTAGTTGGGTCGGGCCCTTAACTATGTTTCAGCAGTGCCTTTCACCATTATCCTCATCTTGTTCTACACACAGTTCTGCAGGGGAAATTCTTCATAGTGGCAAAAAAGAGGTGGAATTAGATCATTGAAGTGTTTAAGGTCCAGACTTAAATTACTCAGTAGCGCCATCTTGAAAATAAAACAATTGAGCCGCTCACTCATAGTCTCCTCATGGCTAATTTATCTATGCTTTTTCATGTCTGTGTCAGATTTATTCTGGATATAGAAAAAGTGAAGGTGTCATTTTTGTGTGATATTGCTGACATGTCAGAATGAAAACAAATGTATTCTCCATCTATTTTTGCTGCAAGACATGCTTCACATGTGAAAAATAGGTGTGACACCAAACCTCGAGATCACTTGACACAGCAGTGAGACAGTGTGCTCACTAGCCTGCTACCACAGGCGTCAAAATGAAAAACAAGATGTTCTGCTGCCACCATGCACACGATGAATGCAGTGCACTCTCCCGAAGATACTTCGATAAACGAGTGATAACCTTAGCTGGGAAGGGCTGGTCAGTGACAACACAGATGCAAAAATCCAGGGGTAGCAAATGGTCAGTCACAAAAAGGCAGACACAATCGGGCGACAAAGCAGACAAGGAGCAGGCAAAAACCCACGGTGAAAAAGGAGCTAACCGGAGAATGAATGCTACAGTAGGAGTAACGAAGACAATCTGGCATAGAAAGTGGTGTGACACTGGATAAAATACACTGTGAGATTGGTATAAATCAGGTGGTGGCAAGCTGTGACAGATAGTTGGTGTATTCAGTGTATACTTTAAATAATGTAACCCAGGGTTGTGAATTAATATTGACATTAATTAATGTCAAGTCTCCGGTTTAAAAAAAAAACTGCAGAACTCGTGCCGAGACATCCTGGAGCTGCACCGGTGCAGTTTGAACCATAGAATTTAGGTGAAAGCCAAGGGATTGCCATGATGTGCTCAACAAAAAAGTGCAAAGTTCAATTCTGAAACGAAGCACAGAAAAAAATGTCATTGCCATTCTGCACATGCTGAAATGTTTTAATTAATCCAACTCATAGGCAAGCATTTGGATTAGCCTCGGACTGAGAGGCCTCCATTGTGTCGCGTAGGAAGAGCTAACCAGAGAATTATTCATGTTCAAAAAAAGGTGCAGTTTGCCTTCATTTGTGCATTTGAACATTGCTGCGTGAGTTAATAGATTTTGTCACGCCCCAGATTGCCCTGAAACAAACTGGCAGTTGAGTGACAAAAGACCAATCAGAGGCACCTCTGAACAACATACAGAACATTGTGTTTTTAAGAAGGCTTTTGTAATGAAGGTGCATTTTCCCCTTCAGTCCAAACACAGGAGACAGAATTGGTTCCAAACAAACTGAAGCTGGGTGGCTCCAGGGCACAGACTAACACACACAAACACACATACACCAGAATATTACAGACACATGTGCAAAAACTTTGATACTTTACACCCCACACTCACACACGTACCTAGTGACAGTCTTACACAATACAGTAATTATATGTTTTTGGTTTTGTGCCATGGAACATTTAAGCTGGCTGAGGGTATAATAGTGGGAAGAAGGGCACTGGTGCATGGTAAGTCACCAGACGCTTGAAAATACCAGTTGGGTCTGTCTTTGTTTGTCTAAATTGGGACAAAAAAGGAAAGCATGGACTGCTGCGATGCTTGAGGCACCACATGATTGTGTCTCTGTGATACAAGGTGGTTGTATGCCTGGTTTGTTTAATCAGCACAAAAATAAGAAATGGAAGGTATGGGGATGTTGTGTTTGGTGCCTCTGTGTCTTGGAGGCTCCATGTTGCTGTCTGTATTCACACTGTGATGTGTGTTTGTGGCGTCAGGTGTTTTTATTCTGGGATTTATCATTATAGAACCAAAGATGGCACAATATATGGAAAACTACTGGGTGACTTGAAGAAGACCAGAATACACACTGTGACGCTGTGGTGTACGGTCGAGGAAAGATTCACAGAGAAAAATTAATTCTTGCAACACAAAACACTAAAGTACACTTAGCCCAAGGCTTACCCAGTACTTTCCTGGATTTTTTAAGCCTTCCACTGAGGGAACCTCTTATTATTGAAGACACTGCAAGGACTTTCATCTTCCATTTTGTAGGACTTCCCTTTATCAGCACACATTCAGATAGAGAGGACCATCTGTTCATCTCTACAATCAACACCTTCATTGTCATCTTTCAAAAAAAAAAAAAAGAAAGAAAAACAAAGACTTTTAAAACGTCTTGAATCTCACTGCAATGTATCTAATGCTGTCAATGTAGACTTTGATATAAATGTCTAATTGTTATAGCTGCTTAAAGAAGCTGTCTGTTTTAAGAAGTGGTATCTTCATAAGCATTTTCTGGTTTCTAGCGTTCCCTGCACAATGTTTTATCATGTATTATTTCCATTCCCCGTCCTACAGGAGCTGAATCATCTCTGCTCCATGTTCCTGCTCAACACCTGCCGCTGCGACAGCTACCATCAGTTATCATTACACACCATTAATCATTTCCCATTGTCAGCTCTTCTGCTGAACCCTTTTCACTTACTGCTCATATGTACTAATGCACATTTAATGGTACCAGGCTTCAATCACTACATCTGTGTGTCTTTGCTCCCACTTTTATTGCATTTTTTCTCCTCCTGCCTTTGTCTCACTCTATCCTTCTTCACCCTTTTCCTCTCTTCCTCCCTCTCCCTCCCTCTGTATCATTTCTTCCCTCTCTCTCTCTCAACCCAACCGGTTGAGGCAGATGGCTTTCCTCCCCTGAGCCTGGTTCTGCCCGAGGTCTCTGCCTCTTAAAGGAAGTTTTTCCTTGCCACTGCCTCCAAGTGCTTGCTCACTGAGGTATTTGTCGTGTCTCTTTAATAACTCCATGAAGTGTTATTACTTCACATGCTTTGATGTAACTGTGATGATTTGGTACTAGATAAATACGTTTGATTTGATTTGATTTTATTCATTGTCCTTCTTTTAATGTTCAAATAAACTAAACTGAACAAAGTGGAAATAATATTTCTCTTCACAACTGAAGACACGATTCTGTCCTAAAAAGGAGCTGGTGCCTGTTCTCCCTGTGCTTCCTAACAGTCATCGGTGTGGCTTTGTGGAAATGAGAGAGGCTGGAGCTTCTCATATGTGGAGGGGAACAGTATTGCTGAAGGTTTATGAATTATGAGGATGATTCTTGCAGAGATTGGTTATGATACTACATGCATATGCATCTGCTGGGGTGTGCCGAAACTTAACTTGAGAACTGGAAAATGATTACCATAGTTTATGTGAAGAGGCAGCCACTGTGACTGGTCTTACGATTGAAGCATAATATGGTGGCATAGAGAAACTCCCCTCAGGAATAGCTCAGTACACAGAGAGTGAGAGTGGCCGAGGCAGAGCTAGAGCTCCCACATGACAATATAAGGATGAGTGGAAAAGCTAAGACATGAATATGTATATGGCACATTTTGCCATATAGAGTGTATATCTGTAGTTATTCTTTTATTGTGTTTTCTTCACAGCACCGGATCAGGCTTCCCTTTTATGACGTCTACTGCTCATCACCCATCAGTGGCTCAGTTTGATGCGTACACATACACATTAAACAGACTCATTATTATTGGGTGCTCCTTCCTGCTCTCTACTGCTTGCTGCCTGAATTCAAAGGTATTAATTCCTAATATATATTTGTTAATTTACTAAAGATGATTTGGTGGTTTTAAAAAAAAAACCCCAAAGGCCTTTTTAATGACTAATTAAATATAAACACAGCAAACTTCATATTTGATCTCAGCAAAACCAAATCAGGCAAAGTCAGAGCAGTGACTGTTTTGTTTTGATATCACTAAGTTTGCTCGTTTCAAGTCTCAAGTAAGGTTTGAAAAACACAATCATGTGTAACATGCAAAGTGAAGGCTAAAAATACTTTTAATAGTAAAAACCCAACAGAAATGATTGTAATAAAGCTTTTGTTGTTGGCATGTTCTTGACATTCATAGGAAAATGACTGATGCCCTGACTGGGGTCTATTTCATCTTCACTAATTATTACAGCTGTGATTGTGCCAAACGCTGCAAGAGGGCTTTAGGTCTTACCTTGTAGCACCAGTCTGCCATATGAGAGCATAATGCAACAGCTGTTGTTCCGACTGTGCGGATATCAGAATATGGAGAAACTCTTAAAATGAGATAATGATTAATATACAGAATTTACCTATCTGCGATGTACTGTGTTACTCATACATCACATTACAGCAGTAATGTCTGTCTCTCTATATACTTCCCCCCACTTCGAATTGCTTAGTTTTATCATAGACACTCAGCATCGATAATATGCATCTTAATGGAAAGACCACCAAAACCTGGTGCTGGTTTTGATTTGCTGCTGACTTTATTCATATCTATGAGACTTTCGATAGTGAATTTCGAAATACATACAACAAGCAACTCATAACAAGGGCTGTACTCTGACCTGATGCTTTCTCTGGATAACATTGATTTGTGGGTTTGAAATGTCTCAGATCACAAGGTCGTGACATTTAATGCTCATAGGCCATCTTTCAGCTCTCAAGTGTTCAGTCAGTCAGCAGTTTTTGTGAGAAACTTTCAGCTGATTGTATCTGTAATACACAGAGCCAGCCGGATCTCTCCGCTAGTACTCTACTGCCAACTTATCCTTAATGACATCGCCCCCTCTAGGCTGAAAAAAGCAAAACTCAATGTCCTCCCCTTGCTCAATGACCATACCAGGGAGGTAAAGAGATGCTGTAGAAGAGCAAAGGCAAAACTGGAGGGACTCACTGTCCCACGTCAGTCAAACCTCCCTGGTACAGCTAGAAGAGATCATTTTCCAACTGAATTCTGCAACCTGTCAATTAGATTTTCTTCCTGCTAGAATGCTGAAAAGAGTTCCTACCGTCTACTAGTCCGCATTATAAACTGTTTAATCTCAACTGGTCATGTCCATCTCTCAGACAATTTAAGACCCATTTAAAATGTATCTTTCTTTATCCAAAATTGTAGAAATGTCTGTTGTCCAGCAATCAATACCATACAAATATTAATCATTTGTTTGAGCTATACCAGTGATGGGATGGCACAGTGCAATAATGGCTCTTATTAAAGTCAGCAATGACCTGTGCTCCAACACAGTCAACCTCAAAAACCTTCCTAAGAGCCAAAGACTGTTGACATTAAGGTTAGTGCTCTTACAGTACTTGGTTTCCTTCATATCTCTCTGACAGACATATCTAAGTTGTTTTAGGGGAATTCTCCTCCTTGCCTGCCCACTTCACATGTGGCGTTCCTCAGGCATCAATTCTCGGTCCGCTGTTAGTTTCTATGCTTCCTCTGAGTCACGTAATTCAAAGTAATAACATTAGTTTCATTGTTATCCAGAAGCCATGCAAATCTGTCTGACTGAATAATTTCCTGCAGTTCAAACAATCAAAACCTGAACTGCTCTTTTTCCTCCAAAGGTGTGGATCGCTGTGACTCTTTGGTGTATCACACTTAAGAACTGCAGCTATTGTAGAAAGCTCAATGTCCATTTCGAAATCGCACCTTCAAGCGTCATTTTCCAGGGAAGTATTTTTGTAGTACATTTTTTCTGCTTTGCCCTATTTTCTTATAGGTTGACGTATAGTCAGTGTACAACACGTTGCCTTGCATTATTTTATTTTATGATGTCCACTGTAAAGCACTTTGTAACACTGCTTTGTGCTACATCAATAAAAATAATAATAACAATAATTATTATAGTGATTGTAGTTATGACGTGAGCACTCACCATCTCAAGGACAATATGTGATTAGATGACCATAGTGTATAACTGAGTGTCCATTATCAACACCAAAGTCTTTGTCACACTGTAAGGAAATGTTTTCATATTTAGCACAGACATTCCCCATGAAGCTGGATTAACAAACCTGGGAAATGTACCAGAGTTGCGGATTCCCTTAACAACCTCACTCCTAATTTTCATGCAACCAATAGGGAAAATGGATGAGCAGTAAAACCTTCACTAAGGAAGGTATTGTCGTCGACAAGTTTGAAGAGTTTAAGAACAAAATAGAAAAGCTGTAAGCAACACTGCTTTACACACTTTAACCACATAACCTGCTCCGGAGTGGTGATGTATCCTGTAAGAGATGATTCACCTTCTCAGAACCAAAAACCCAGGATTTAACCTAAACTTACCTCAACAGCGCCGAATCCTGCTTTGTGGTACAGGCCCCTGGACTCAGGGATGAACCGTTTGGACTTTAAAGGTCAAAGGTCAAAGGAGAGAGAGCAATCACACAAAACACTTTTTCGACATAACTCAAAATTGAACACAGCAATTATGACCAAATTCAACACAAATGCACAATATGTTTGGTGATTCTGGATAAACAGCGATGTAACATGAGACCAGTCTGACACACAGTGATTGTCTGATGTCATTATGGTCAAAGCAGGCGCTTTAACTTAAGAACTTCTTTTAATAATCAGGACGTCCAGCTGTTTTGTTCATAGCAGGACAGACTAAATCACAGGAGTAAAGGGCTTTATTTCCAAAGATGAATGATGAATAAGATAATAAAGTGAAGTGACAGACCACTCCAGTAGCTTCTTACAAGAGCTGTCACAGCCCTGCTGTGACTCAAAGTCCTGTGTTTGTCTTCCCCACGTCTCCTCCCTTCCCTCTCTCTGTTTGTGTATTGATATTTCCTTCAGGGGCGTGGTGCAGCACTGGCTTCATTGACACATCTGCATTTCATCCTGAAATCAGGACTAGTGCTAAAATCACGATTTCTCGTCCACTCCTTGCCAGACTGTATTCCGCCCTCCATGTGGTAATACTCCAGTGTTTCTAGTGTTTATCACGAGCTTGCTTACTTCCCGTTGTTGTTTGTTTTCAACATCCTCCTCAACTGTGTGTTTCTTCCTTTTGAATCCTGTGCGAGTGCTGTCGCTCGCTCCTGAAGAATCACCATGGCCATTACAACCACACCGCTCACCTGCCTCCACCGTCACAAGCCGTACCACTCTCTTGGATATCCTCAGCCATTAAAAGCGGATTCCTATCCCCTCAATGTCATAAGAACTTTCCCTGGACTCAGTACTAACTTCAGAAAATACTATACAACAGACAAAGCGTTCGATCTGTATTCCATTCATTGTCACATTTATTATTTCAGATGTGTGGGAGGGTTCCACACCTTTCATGTTTTCTCTCTAAAGTACAGAGAGATCACTGACTGTTTTGTCTTCTTTTCCCCTCAACAAGCCTAAAGCTAACAAGCAATCTGACATCAGTAGATGAATCCCCCAATTTCCCACTGACCACCACTCCCCCAATATGATCACTGAGGAATTCTGTCATGGTGTGCATATTTGTTTGTCTATCGGGGCCGCAGTATGAAAGAGCCAGAACAACAACACTTACAGCAGCAGCATGATGTGTTACCAACCAGCAGCAGTGGTGAAGGGGAGCAACAATAATATCTGTCCAGCCCAATGATGTGTTCCTCAAAATTCACACAATAAGGCGTGCAGAGACTCAGAGCAGATATATACACAAAGGGTGGTGCAGTTGCTTAAGTGTTTGTTGTCGAGAGATAGTATGTACATTAAACTATTCCATCATGTTGGTCTGTTACTCGCTTTTCTTCATTGTCTGTAAACATACTCAGTGGTCTTTTTTATAGTGGTTAGTTAGAAAGACAAGATTGGTGAAAGGATAATGATGAAATGGTTAATGTTTGGGGAGCTCTTTGGGATTTGGGATTAAAAAATGAAGATAGTCCCGCATACTCCTGGACTTTATGTCTATGACAGTTTCTTCTAAGAGTTTGTTTTCTCTTTTGAGCCGATCTACCTCTGCTTGTAATAGAAGAGACGTTAGATCGAAGCTCGGCGGTGTCTGTTGGCACAGTTCGTTGATCTGCTGTTGTGATAACTCTAATCTTACCTTGAGATCTTTGATCTCCTGGCGGAGTAAGCTGAGCACTTCTAGCTTTTTGTTGATTGATTTGAGAACAGTGGTCTTGTGATTATGAGATCCTGTGTTTTGGTGGAGGAGTTGACTTTCCTCCTCTTGAATGTCTTGGGGGAACTCTATGAATCACCAGTTATCGCAAATGTGGATGAAGCTTTCGAAGTCCTCCACCTTGACTGGTAGTACATTTTAAGTTTATTACCGGTGAGTTGATTTTGAGTTCACTGCAGTCATGCAAAAATTCAAAAAGTGTTTTCTCACTGAAACTGCTTGCTCTGTGTCATGGAACTGATGAGTTTCACTTTTCTTTTCTTTTTTTTTAATTCTATTTGACCATTTCACTCTAAGGACACCTACATGATTCATGTTGATTGTTTTCCAAGCTCATATCTGCAGTGAAGATAGAAAAGACAAAAATATAAGGTTATTATGCAATGCACTATGTGAACCTACTTGTAACTTCCCTCCAATTAAGGTATTCCAAAATCAAAATATTTCTTTTAGTTGAAACTCCTTTGGATTACATCCCATACCAACATAGTGCTGAGTTACTGTCATTAATGTTATTTTGGAAAGCAATGACTTATCAGCTCCGTAAGTGTGGAGGACTAAAATCAACTGTAACTGTTTTTGTTCAAACCCCACAAAGTGAACAACAAGCATCAGAGGTGTTTTCCTCTCCACAGAATGAGTAAAACCACATCCTCCACGGTGCACTTCACTCGGTGAACACAGTGTGTACGCATACAAGCTGTTCCTGCCAGCAAGAATGTGCTTGCTGTGTACATGCGGGTGTAGGTGGATGTGTGTAATCTTTTCTCTGGATTTATTGTGTTATTGCTCAAGCCAACCAAACCTCTCACCAGTAAAATCCAGAAAACCTCAGAGATGCAGCTGTGAGAACAAAAGTGTCCAGGTCCCCATAGCCACAATACGCTTCACCGTTGAAACTGCAAAGCCTTCTATGTTCAGATACGCTCACACAGCATGTATATGTGACCTTATCTACTTCAATCCTTGCACTGTGAGATTATAATTCTTAGACTGTAAAATATTATACTTAAACCTTGGTGTTGAATGTAAAAGTTTGACTCATGATTTAGTTATAATAGTTTTGGAGGAAAGAGTCAGGAAATGAGATCAACCCGGCTGGTTACTGATGCCCAAATGTTTCTTATAATAATTCAGATTCATGTAGTGCCACACATGTGGGGTCCTACTATGAGCCTTGTACTGTCGTGGACATTCATGTGTTTCCTGCTGGGACGTGTCTACTGTAAGTTCTATCTCTTGTCTTGTTTGTGAGTGTGCACAATTGTTTCACAAATTTCAGTTTTTATGACGAAATATGAATGACGTTATGTTTCATTGAACTTTACATACTTTTTGAAAACAAGCAAGCAATCAGTCAGTATCAGTCAGACACATAATATTTAGACAAGTGGCTGGCATACTGAGTGACATGCTGCTGTAGATGGGGACAGTTTAAAAAACGAGGTTTAGCCACCTAAGAAATGTATACAGAATAAAAACAGTTGCGTAAATAACAGTGAATATCAGTCTATACTATATTTGAATGTCTAATGTTGGTGTCATACATCATTTTCCTTTAGAACTAGTTTGTGAAGTGTTGCTACTCTGCTATTACTATTCTTCCTTCCTTGGTCTCTGTGAAGTGTACTCCATGCATGTAAATATAAGTGTGCATAAGTGTGCCTATAAGTATAGGCAATGGGTTTATGTATACATATAACAAATTTTGTCAGTGGTGTTATCAGTAAGTCTCCTTCTCTGGCGTTTGAAACTTGTGCTTTAGTCCTGCTTTAGCAAAACATCAACAGTAAGTTTACGTAACTGAAATGCCGTTCCTGCGGCCATAAAAAGTCATCTTCAGACCTATGTTTGTGCAGAACTATGATGACAAGACCACTAAATGTTTAATTTTCATTGTTTGTTCAGTTTTGAATGCAGTACTTCGTTTTGCAGTATGCAAAAGGTGCCTGTTTTCAAAATTCTGCCCACAGCCAGAGGTGATTACAGGCAATGTTTTCTCAGTTTGCAAGATTTCCACAGATGTCTGCACATTTCTGTGTCAGTGATTTGCACCATCTGTTCACAACAACTGCTGCAGAGTGTGAGGGTGTTCTTCCCCACTTTCCGTACCTGGACACAATGTTAACCTGACTATGATTGGGCTGAACTGAGTCAAGTAAGCTCCCACCACCCAAGGAGAAGCAAAAGGCCTGTCTACTCTGGTAGAAGTGAAGATTTAACCTTAAGAGATGAAGACGTAACAACTTTCAGATTGTGCAGTTTATATATGTGTCCAAACATACTTTAAGAACCATTTGACTGTATACCCACAGGTGTTCCTTATCCATTAGACACACAACCTATCTGTGTTCATCTGGTGCATATGACACTGTTGTGTATATAAACACACAAGCTCACAGCCCATGACTGCCTGAAACCCTGAAACGTGTTTAGAAATTAGAGAGAAAGCATCTGGATGAGCCAAAGCTAAAGAACTAAAACCAACAAAAAAAGCTGCCAAGACCAGAGAAAACAGAATACTTGAGGCATGGATGGGACAGCGACCATATGTTATCATACGCAATAAAATCAAAACCAGAAACTACAGCCCTAACCCCCCCATTATCAGATCTACATTAGCATAACACATCAACAGTAATGTATTTATGCTGCTGATAAGCTTTGGCAGCAAAAATAAATAAATAAGTAAACATGAATATAAGTGTTCTTCATCATCTGCCCATGTCCTACAGAGGTGTGCAGCCCATGTTTTAGTGTTACTTCTGCTCCGGATCAGAATTAAAAAAACAGACAAGCCAGCAAAAGTTTAGTTTTATTGAATTTCTTCTTCCATCCACCCATCTTTTTCTGCTTTTCCGTTTCGCATGCTGGAGGGGCGAGGGGCGGGGTACACCCTGGACAGGTCGCCAGCCCATCACAGGGCCAACACACAGAGACAGACAGAGACCCACAACCACTCACAGTCAGACCTACAGACAATTCAGTCACCAGTTAACCCGAACATGATGTCTCTGGACAGTGGGGGGAAACCGGAGTACTTGCAGGAAACCCACGCAGACACAGGGAGAACGTGCGAATTCCACACAGAAGGGCCCCAGGCCGGGAACCGAACCTGTAAGCCTTCTTACTGTGCAGCGACAGCACTAACCACTGTGCCGCTGTGCTTCTTCAGACATGTTAAAGCATGTAAGAATATTGAGCTCACCTGCTCTTAGATCAGGCCTTTTGCCCGGCCAACACTGGTGTTTGCACAAGGTTGACAAATGAACAGGCAACAAGTGGAAAGATGAGGAAACGTAAGAGATCAGAAATATTTGATCCTCTGTCAGACTCAGATGACAAATCTCTTGCGAAAAAATGTACCAAATAGCAGACATGCTAGATCAGTTAGCACAGTTAACATCATTCATTGGTTGTCTGTTGTCTTGCAACTGGCAGAGGTTGTGTTAAAGCAAACTCTCACACTGAGCTTCGGTGGAATGGGCAAGGAAATGTTTGTGATGTTTGTGATGGATGGGACAGCAAATAGTGTCAGTTAGACCCAGTCACGCACAGGGAGCCTGTTGAGCACCTAACTCGGTGACTGTCGGATGTATCAGATCAGTTAGTGTATTCAGGATTTTCTGTTTGTTTAGGTTGTTTGCGAGCTCATACCTGACAGTGTTTGTCTTTCTAATGCACCGGCAAGTTTGCTTCTATCAGTATATGTGTAGACATTTGCTCACTGACTTGGAGTAAGGCGTACACTCAGGTTTTGTTGATTCCTCTGTGATGCCTCGCTTGAAATCCACAACACTTACTAGGAATTGTGGTGCCCAGGTGAAACACCACTACTGTATCAGGAAGAGATCAATTCCTAGTAAGTGTTGTAACTCTTCAGATGTTCATTTTCCCCAAATCTGCACCACCCATTATTTTCAGAGCCATAGCAGAGTTACAGTACAGATAATGCACTCACCTTTTGCTGCCTGTAGATGTGTGTTTTCTGCATTTGGGATAGATGCAAAGAAGAGCGGGAGGAAGGTGGCAAGTATGAGAAAAGGGTAAAAAGGAGGACAAGCTAGAAAGAGAGGGGATTATTGTAGTGAATATTCTACATCGAGTGTGTAAATGGCACCGGTGAATTTGACATCTGCTTTGTATTAAAACATGCAATGGGCCTCCCGTATGGTGGAACCCAGCCTGACGTTCAACAGCGCAGATACTGCAACTGCTCTCTCCTCCTCCCCCACTGGCCAATAAGGAGACGGGCCCTGAGGAGATGTCACATTAGCCCAGCGATCCCTCCTTCTCCAGCCCTTCATACTTTGGTCACTCTCCAATGCCTTTGTGCTGCATTCACTTTTAAATGGACATCTGAACATTTTTATATGATCACATTATAAAATCCCATTTGAGAAGAACCTCATAAAGAATAAAACTTTGATAAATATTTGCAAAACGTCCACACAGTTACCTAGTGTAGGTCAGTCCATTAACTGCATGAAAGTGTTTCTTTAGCTGGGAGGAACAATCACCTACCCCAGCTGTTATTGTAACAATTGCACGAGCTGTGGAAAATCGCATAAACATGAATTAGTGCATGAAGGCAGAGCTGAGCAGCACTTTCTAGTTAAAAGCCTCAAACAGCATCCACAATTTCGTCATACGACTTGAATGTAACATTAGCTGGAGAACAGCTGTTTGGGTTTCCCCCTCTATTGCCCTGACAACCAGAGTTCCTCACAATAACAATCACTGCTTCACATTTCGTTCTTCCTTATTTTCTCTCTGCTGCATCTTACCTCACTTTATCTACTTTTCACATTTTCTGCACCTCCCCCACAACCACACACACATATATATATATTTTTTTTGTTTTGTTTTGTTTTCTCTCTCTTTTCACTTTGCTTTAGACATCATCCGCTGTACGTCCCACACGTATGGAATAACAAACTGCAAAACTCCAAAATAGTAATACATTACCCAACTGCCCAGTAAAAGTGAAATATCTTGAAGGTACAGAATGCCTGAATTGCCTCCCTGACAAACTGACCAGTTCAGTTGAAGCAACACACTGTAATGATGTTGCTCACAGAGACAGGCAGTCTATAGCAACACAAGAATAAACAGTTTTAACTGTATCATTTTTGTTGCTGTTATCCCAGTTAGGAACCAGAACTGCATAATAAACTCATAGCACAGACCTTCAATGACATCAGCACATTTCATTACGGCATGAAAGGAAGCACAAGAGCCAACATTTTTTGGGCTTCTCATATACTATATTAAAAAAGGAAGGTAGGTAGATACATAGATAGCAGCCTTTCACTGTAGATATCAAAGGACCTCAGCACCTCTGACCAAAGGCTGGCTCTGCCACATCTGGTAGACATTATACATTTATTTGAAATCCATCAATGTTATGAAAGGACAGAAATCTTTTAAGACGTTCTTAATGTCTCCGTTGGTAATGAGATGCTCGAGTGATGTAAGTAATCCATTAATGGCTGTGTTTGGGTGGTTATTTGCTGCCTCACTGGGATGTTTTTGCAGGGCTTTTAGGTTGGGGTGTTAGACTTTGGGTTTTCTGTATTATATGTAGGATGGTCCAGGGTGGCTGCTATGGTGTAGAACATTTCAGTGGTTAGAGGCAGTTGTGGATGCAAGGTTAGTATTATTGTCAGTAACTGTGAAATCTGATGGAAGGAAGCTGTTGATCATTAAAAAAAAACAACTTTTTATATCGATCCATTGATGCAGTTTTAACATAAAAAATAGTTATTTCAAATATAAAGTAAGTAATTTGAACTGTTGCACAGGAGTCTGGTCCTTATTACGGTTTTCCTAATTGCCAGTACCCATCCTCTCTCTTTCCCACACTTTGTGTTGCTTGGCTTTGGTTATGTCTTGCACTTCTCATGTTCTGTGTTACATCATTTCTGCTTTCAGTCTGACGTGGTTACTGAGGTCAGTGCAATCTTAATTTTATCATCACTTGCAAGCATGTTTGCATACACACACACACACACACACACACACAGCTGGGCCTTAGCTCATTCTCTCTGGTGGACAGCACTCGGTCACACCCAGTGTGCCTGTGTGTGTATATACTCCCTCTGTGGTCAGAATCAAGCGATTTACTGTAGTGATGTATGTATTCAGTGACAGTGTCTTGATAGTGTTCTGGGAAAGCAGAAACTGAGCGAACTTCAGACAAAGCCAGGCTGTCCCTTGTTTCATAGCTTTTTCTACACTTCCACTAATGAATGATGGACTTGTGACAGCCTTCATGAAAAATGTAACAGGCAGCAGTTGGGATTTTATTTTTCCATCTGGTTCATATAAACACATATGAACATTGTGATTAGTGATTAAGGTAGGCACATTCAAAACCATCCAAAAAGACACTCCGATACCTGATGTGTTTACTTTGTGTTGCTTTCTTTGCAAGGAGTAGAGGTGCGTATGGAAATTGGTTGTCAGCACTTCTGTCACATCTGCACCTTGTGTGCTAATCCATCCATCCATCCATCTT
The DNA here is from genome assembly GCF_900963305.1 of Echeneis naucrates. Lineage (NCBI taxonomy): Eukaryota > Metazoa > Chordata > Actinopteri > Carangiformes > Echeneidae > Echeneis > Echeneis naucrates. The sequence goes on from NC_042514.1 coordinate 15,006,279, forward strand.
CTACCGCTTTTTCCATTTCTGGGTTGCAGAGGTTGCTGGAGCCAATCCCAGCTCACACTGGGTGAGGGCAGGGCTACACCCTGGACAGGTCACCAGTCCATCACAGGGCCAACACACAGAGACAGACAGAGACCAACAACCACTCACACTCACACTCAGACCTACAGACAGTTTAGAGTCACCAGTTAACCCAAACATGATGTCTTTGGATGGTGGGAGGAAACCCATGCAGGCACAGGGAGAACATGCAAAGGCCAGGAACCGTACTCACAACCTTCTTATTTTGGGCCGACAGCCCTAACTACTACACAGTGCTGCCGTGTGTGCTGCTCCATCCATCCATTATACCAATTATCTGTTAGGATCAGAGGGGGGCCGTCTGCCAGGGACAGTCTCTGGTAGGACTGACACACAGAGACAAACAACACATCGAGCTCACAGTCATGCCCACTGGCAATTTAAAGTCACCAGTTAGCATAAGCATGACTTTACACTGTGGGAGGATGCCACACAGAGGCCTGGGGCTTCAGGCAACCCTTGTGTGCCAATGACCCTTTTTAAAGCCATGTAGTTTTGGTTCTCTCTCCTGTCTGATGCATTTTATTGCTTCTGGCTAACGGTTGGTTTGTTGCTGTTGTTGTGGGTTGCATGAGTCTTTCTCTTTTGTCATTGCCCTATTTGTGATAATATCTAATGTGTAGCTGTATGATTTACTCAGGGTTCTTCTGTTAAACATGACTATCTGCACAACAATTCACTTTACTAGTTATTTGTGAATATGCATGTGCTATAGCAGCATCTGCATTTGACCACATTGGTAGGCCACACCTGCCACAAGGCTCTGAAAGGCTGGTGCCTTTGCATTGAAATCACCCTATCTTGAAATGGGGACATGAACCTTTGCTCCTCTGTGAAGGGTGATAGATTTTTATCGTACATCTGGAGCAGAAATCTGCACATAAAAATGCTATTATAAACACGAATGTGGGAAAATACTTCTTCCTTTGTGCCTTTGAATTCACATTTAAACACAAGAGTATTGCTGCATCACTTGGTCAATAAAAATGAATAATTTCTGTTGACTGAAATATGCTATGAACTAGTCCATTTAACGAAGCAAAAACAGGTGTGACTTTATGCAAGATATGGTTGCCCTAGTTTTGTTCAATTTGTGGAGGTTTTTGTTAAAAATACACTGGTCACACACTGGTTCACATCTGAAAAACATCATGTCACATCTTCATGGTTGTGCAGGTTAAAGCTAAAGCAATTTGAATTACAGGAAATACAGCAAAAATCAAAGACATTTTTCAAGATCAACATGAACAGAATAAAGTTCGATTTTGTACATTTAGACTAGCATGTGTAGTAAATGGATTTCCCAGAATATAATGGTAAGGTCATTCTCTAAAAAATCTAAGATGACCTCCATATACACCCTTAAACAGCTGCACACACTAACACATACACTCACACACACACACACACACACACACAGCTACCCACGTTGCTTTCTGCGGTGCAGGTTTGGGTAAACCTGGTATGGTTTCCTGGAACAACTATGGGCACTATAACATGATTTTCTGCTCACTCTCTCTGTCTACATGTGAGTATGTGTTTTGTGAAAGTGGCTACAGTGTTCAGTGTGGAGAGTTAATCTGAGTCCAGGACGATACAGCTGGACTGTCCAGTCACACCAGAGAAGCTAATTATGTAACTTTACACACTATTTTCGTTGGCAGGCTTACACTTGTAAATGTATTAAGTTATATATAGTTATACATATACATACAAATGAATCTACAACAGTATCAAATTATGCATTTTGACCGATGAACAAACATTATTTGTTGTCTCCAAAGTGGTCTACAGGTTTAAACTATACCCCTGTAAGTTACAGTAATGATGAGGGTTGTTGTGTTGTCTTAAACCACAGATACAACTCAGTGTTTGCAACCAGTTTACACTGTGACATGTGGCTTGGATGCTGAAAATGCCGGTAGTACCTCTGCAGACAACAATCATCTGCATTGGCCTTTGTTCTAGCTTTTGAAAAAGATTAATACATAAATGGAATGAAGAAGGCTTAGCGGCAGCAGCTACCGTAGAGCCATGCTCATGTGTGGTAACATTAAAACATGATGTGTTGGACAGAAATTCACCACTTGTCTGCACAATTAATCTTATTTCCATAAGGAAAATGGGTGCAGTATTTTTCTCTTGTAATAAACCATGAGATGCTGAGCTGGACTACACCTACAGACAGTGACAGGGATAGCATGCAGATACCAAACAGACTCGATTAGAGGCAGGATTGTGATTCAGCAGCGCTTTTTCTCAGATGAGAAATGTGCTCCTCTTTTGTATGCTTAGTTATTGTGTGAGATGTTTCACGTGGCCCCTGAAAGTACCTTCCCTCCAGTGTCTTCTCTTTCACTGGTCTTTCTTTCCTCCACCAGTCCAGTTCCCTCCAACAGGTGCCACATAAATCCTCCTGGAACATACCAGACTATTCCCTTCCATTGCCCCACCCTACATACACCCTTACAGGAGAGAGCTGTGATCGGGCTTCCGAAGTGTGAGAGCCTGGTGGAGAAGACATAATAATATTTAATTTATTTTTAATATTTAATTTTATAATATTTATTATTTAATTTAACATGTACCTCCTAAAACCCCTGGCATGACTGCCCAGCATGACTCATGCTGGTGAATCAAACTTCTAGTAAAAGCTCCCCAGAAGGTTCCACATTGTATCTGTGTTTTGTACAAACAAATGATAACATATGATAATGGCATTGACCACATCTTTTTTTTTTTTCTTCTCTCTGCGATTTGCATATTATCTTGATGAATAATTGATGAATCATGTTGAGAGTAACTCCTGCCAATGATTCTTGTACACAATGATCATTTTAATCTAGCCATGAAAATATTTGTAGCTCATGATATAGCTGTAGGGGGAGGTTCCACTGAAAAAACTGTGGCTGATTTCTATAAAAGTTTTACAAATGAAGCTAAACTTGTTCATATTTGGGTGTCAACTTAGTTCCGAATTTGAAAAAATGTACTATGAATGTGAACTACTTCATTTTTATCTGTACAAACTGACAACATTAAACTGCCCCAACAAAGCCATCTAATATTGAAAATTATATTTACTGTCTCTACAGTTCTGTAGTTTATCTTTTCAATGTGACTTAAGCATCTCTCAGCTGTGCGATGTGTGTGTTGTGGAGCATAGGTGTCACCTTGAATAACCAAGCAGTGTTCAAGCTTTGCTGTGGTTTTAGACCACATTTCCTGCTGCCACGAAGTTAATTACACCGACGTGTGGTCTGACAGACCATATATGGACACATGAATTCAGCACCATAATACCTGTAAACATATGTTGACAGAAGCGCACATTGTCCCGCCTTTTCTAGTTTCTCTGTTTCAAAAGTGGAACTATACTGTTAAGCCAGCGACCCTGACACGCAAATTGCATACAATCGCACATTTTCCTACCAGTCAAAGTGAAATCTATAGGTTTGAAACATGATCAGGAAACAAATCTTCCTCTGAAATGGTCAACAATAACTGTCACACCACCGTTAGCACGTCATTTAACAAAGAGCTGTATTTGTTACTTTTACTATGACGTGTTGGCTGCCAGAAAAATGTCACCAATTCCTTATCTTGTCCAACGGTTTTTTTCACTTTCTGTTGATGAGCACAGTTGGTTATTAGGTTGGTATCTGGTGTTATTTCTTTCATCTTTCGATGCCCCTGGCATTTATTCACTACAGTCCGTGACTCCATTTGCTACCCTTTAGCCCAAAAGGAAGCAAACGCTGTTACTGTTAAGAACATCGAAGCGTGAAAGTCTTTGGCAATAAGCTGTCTGATACCAGCCAACATTGTCATATTCATGAGACCTTTTTTCTTCTGCGAAGTTTGCTCGTAGTCTTTCAAGAGCTCAAACACTTTAAACTGCTACTCCCTGATCACTACCTGTTTATCAGGAGGTGTATGGGTGTAAGGTTTTATCAGTAACACAATCGCTGTATTCCTGTCTAAGCTGTCAGACCTAAAAAAAATAAAAAAAAGTTATACCAAATACTAAAAAATATATTTCTTCACGCAGTATCAAAGGAAAATATTGGAAACCATTAAACTATTTGTGTCTGTTGTGACACTGTTGTGTCTAATGGAGGAATAATGGTATTAAAACGGCATTAAGTGGATTTTTTTTGGACATAAATTAATTCAGTTGAATTCGATTGGTCAGTTCATGAGCGTTTCTGTCTTCTGAATTACTCACTCAGAATATTCAGCTACCAGAAAACTGATGAGACAGAATATTCTCTATGCCTTGGACAGGTTAAATAAAAACCATTCTGTTCATCCGTCATTCATCCGTCATGGTGCCGTTAGCTGAATGAGTACTGAGAAGTCTAAAGAAGGTTTTTGACCCTGTTGAGGCTGTGCTGAACAGAGGTGTGTGTTTCTTTTTCTGTGTGTGCACATGTTGTTTATATAGAGAAAGGAGCACACCTTGTGTGTCTGCATGTGTGTGGCCTTTAAACCTGTTTTACACAGGAAAAAAGAACACACCGCTGATTCCAGAGAGACAAAGGTTACAACAAAGTCCTTCTGAATTTTCCTATTAGGAAACTTTTACCTTCTTACTTACAAACATAGAGACAGTGGAAAGAAAAAAAAAATTAAACACCTGTATTTGATTGGTGTTCAAATTTATTCATGCTTATCTAAACACAATCTATTTAAACTAGTGACACACAAACCATTTTGTTGTTCTTAACTCTGAAATTGAATTGAATTGCTTGCTGCAGCATTCTGATCTGCACATGATGTTTCCTCAGTGCATCAGATGACAGTTGTTATAGTTATTGCTGCCTCTTCACACTGAGTTAAGTGTTTATATTTATCAGTTATTGTTCAGCCCGTTGATGCTATCCATAAGAACATATATTTTGTGCCGACCGTCTCATCACATTTCCTGTCTGACACTTCTCTCCTGTAAAAACAGGGATTATGAGTGAATGACAGCCAGGCCACCACAGGCCAGGGATGGTTGCCCGCTTTTACTTCAACATGCAATTGAATGAGTTTGCCTTGGTTCCACTGAAAACTGTCCTTTGAAAAAAACTCTCCTTTTTAGAAAAATATGCTGAATTTTAATGGTATAAGCAATGCCATGAATGACCCTCTAAAATTCTTGGGCCAAAGAATGCTGCACAGGAATGCTGCAGTAATTTGTGGTTGGGGAGCCTTGGTATTCTGAGTCTGAAAATGCTGGAGAGCAGTTTGGGCAGTGTTGGTACAACAAGGAGTGTGGAGCGGGAGTACAGTGGAGAACCTGTTCTGCAGCCAGGACAGACTATTTGGACAGCTGGCACAGTTTAAGGAGACTTGTTGGAGAGTGACTGAGTTTGCGGTCAAACACTGCACATGCACACTGCATCTTACTCTGCCTAGTAATCTCTGTCTCTGTCTGTGACTGTTTGACAGCTTGTCATTCTGTTTCTGATTTTTCTTTTTTCTGACACTCTGTATGTCTCATCCTCAATTCCTTTCTTTTTGTCTTTGCTCAAAGTCAAGCCGCATTCACTCAGTAATTTCTGTCTCTCACTAAAAGGGAGACTGGGTTATTGGCAGGCTGTCCCAGCAGCAATCCTGTGGCTTTGATATCTTCAGAGAGACAGAATAAAAGAAAGAGTGAAAGAGAAGGGCAGAGAAATAACAGGGACAGACATTGTCTATAATGTTCGACTTTATCCACATGCTTCCAGCTGAGGTTGAACTCCAGCAAATTTCAACTCAACCTTGTAATCTCCTCTTCAATGGACACTGCCCTGCTGTTCTCCAACTACCCAGGTCTTCCTGGTATAATTCAAACCAGCCTCAGAAAGTGTCTGTGTTTAATCTATGTGTGCTTTCCACCTGCAAGCCCTGGAATTCCCAGGTGTTTTGAAAAACTGTTGGTAATTTGTAGGCCTGTTTACAAGAGAAAAGAACGGATCCCATAAGATGCCAAAGAGGGAGCTGGAGCACCACCTGAAGGTGACACACTCAGACGAACAAAGGCTGGAAAAAAAGGGAGCTGCCGTCAGACGTGCCGCCAATTCCCAAACCAGAACAGCAGTTCGACGACACCCCCCCAAAGTGGACTGAGATCAACAACGCAGTGAGGAAGGAGTTCCTTACCAGTTGTATAAGAACACTCCAAGTGTCTTCCTGTATGTCTTCTTCCTTGACCTGGCCAATGCTTTTGGATCCGTCCTCCATTCTGTCATCTGGGCAGCCTTCAACTTCTTTCATGTGCTTGAAGGCATCACAAACCTGGTCAGAAACTACTTCCAAGACTTGCACTTCTGCATAACAACCACAGAATACACAACATAATAGCTATCATTGGAAGTGGGCATCATGGCAGAGTGCACCCTATCACCTCTAGCCTTTACACTGCAATGGAGGTGATCATCAGGCCATCTCGATGGGTAGTCGGAGGGGAGCGGCTACGTCCAATTTGTTCCTATGTGGACGACATGACCACCTTGACCTCGACCAGCGGACCAGGGCCAGTGGACTACCTGGGAAAACCTGGAGCACCATAAACTCACACACACAAACAGACACACAAATGCCAGTTAATCATAAGTGAGTGTCAATAACTTCTCAGTTCTTCTCTGTAATTATTATTTTACTCAACTCACCTCATAAAATCTGTTTTGAATCAATAATACTATAAAACGGCTCTTTAACATGGCCAAGTGCTTAAAGGAGATTGAATTTGCACTCTTTAAATTGATGATACTGAGTAACAGATTAGAATGAAGTTGGATGATTAATTCATGTTTTCTCATGAGTTACAAACTACATACATAGTCTGTGTTTCCATTCCATCATTTGTTTCTCCTTATTGTGTTCTTTTTTCCCTGATTGTCAAATCTGTCTCTCAAGGATTTCAAGATAATCGCTCTTTACGATATATGTGTAAGACAATCATGACATAGTTACGTTTCAACAACCGTGCTACTTCAATACACCGGTTAATGTGAGAGTTAGCATGTTGTTAAGTATTAGCAAAAACTATGGTTAATGAAGAGTTGGACACTAATAGCAGGTCTGTGGCAGCAAAGGCTGGTCTCCTTGGCCAATAACTGTTAGGTCAGCGTCTCTGTTCCCTGTGTTTTCCACTTTTGTTTGTTTTTGTTTTCCCCCATCACTTCCTGTTCTGTTTTTGTTGTCTGTCAGTGTCATCCCCTGCACCTGTTTCTACTACTCACCTTCTGCAATATTTAAACTCGGTCTGATCTTCAGTTCGGCAGTTTACTCTTTAGACGTCACAGTTCCACTCATTCATCTGCTCCTCCACCTTGGCCAGATCTGTTCCTGCCCTCCTGGTTCTGCATTCAGGATCCCCGTTCTGGATCTCTGAGACTCTGTTGTGAAATGAACAAATCTTTTTGCGTTGTGGATCGAGTTCTTTTGCTATTTCCTAACAATAACAGCAAAGTCAACCACTAATTACTGATATTGGAAACACGAGATGAAGATGAGTTAAATAAAATCAAGAGTAGATTTGACAAAATCAGGAGGACACAGATGTAATGAAAGAAAAGGTACTGAAAAAAAAAAAACCCCATAAAAGAAACAAAATAGACTTAAAGAATTTATCTAAAAGCATAAGAGAATGTACCTGAGAATGTGTCCTGGGGCAATTCCCTTTTTTAAAGTCATTAAAAAAAGAAAGCCGGGAACATTGTACCAGTGTCCCCTGGAAACGCTTTCCTTTCTGTTATGATTTTATATATGAATTATGAAATAATGAATAATGAAATTATAACTATGTTTCTGAATTAGTTTGTGTTTCATTTATTTGCACGTTTTCTTAAAATGCAATTTGCTGAGCTCTGAAGACCGTATATAAAAAAAAAAAGCCTTACCATATAAAGTCCTGTCTGATATCTGCCTGAGTACACAGTTCCTGAAGAAACACTACCTGTCAGACTTTTCAGAGTATAATGCTCCAGAGCTGTTTTTCTGTCTGCACTAATTAGTTATTCTCACATACTTCTCTCTATAAACAGCAGATTCCTGTTTGTATTAATCGATAAACAATAACATTTTTCAAACTTAGACCTCAATGTTTTTACCAAAACTACTGTACTCTCCAGATTCCCAATGTGCTCCAGCTATTTACTGTTTCAGAAGTGCAGCTGAGTCCAACTAGGCCCACAGCTATGCATGGAATCCTCCCCCTCCTTTTCCTACCAGTGTCTCTGATTTCTGTTTTCTCCCCCATTCCAGTTTCTACTATGCACTTTACGCTCCCACACCACTTGACATTTAGTTCATATAAAGTGTAATCCTTACTGATGAGTGTATTGTCATTATCATATCTGTACTGTGGCGTCTTAGCCGAAAATACGTCAGTGCTCATCCCAACAGTGCCGTTTCGCATCAGTTTCATAGGCTAATATAAAGCATGCCATAAAACTCAGGCATGTTCAGGCCGATTTCAGCCAATAAATATGATCTATGTAAAAGACAAAGAGATTACACTTGTAATGGTGGCAAAAGGGAAACAGCGAAACATGCGGCTGAAGCATCTGAGCTTAAAATAACTTAGAGTCATTCATTTTGATGCTACAGCTGTAAACCTGGGGATGTGTTAATGGCCTAAAGCAACGGCTAGCAAGACATCACCCTCTCTGTCGAAATCTCCTCACCTCTGTCTGTGGCAATCAACCTTAATAGCTCCTACTATGGCAGATATTTTAAAGTGTTCACAAACATATGAAGAAGTCTCAGTATTGTCATAAAACAGCTCAACACTGCAATCTGTAGAAAGCTTTATTCAAAAAGCAAGGCATGGTGGGAGATGTTTTCTGCAACCTATTAAATTACAATTAATACTCCACAAAGTATTTCTGGCAGCAGAACAGTGTGTGTGGGAATGAGACAAAAGAAACGTCAGTGTCTAAGTTCCCGATGATGAAGGAACATCTCGCTCCATGCTGCTCACTGGCATGTTATTTGAAGGAATGACGCTCATATAGGAATAAGATCTCTATTACCAGCGTCATGTTAACTTCCTCTCATTACACTTTGACTGGTAAAAAAAAAGAAAAGCATAAAATGTTAGAGTGATGACAGCAGTCTATAAATAAAATCAAGGGGTCATTGTTTGATTTGTATCAGCATTTCAAATCTCTCACATCTCCTCTCAGACCTGACCTGTGAATATCTCTATTCCTCTTGTACTCTCTGAGATATTCCAGAGGAACATTTTAACGAGGCTGGAAGAGGCCTCATGTCAGAATCTGAACAAGTGCCAGCTTCTCCCCTCTGTCTTTCTCTCCCTGCCTCTCTGTTTCTGTGTGTCTCGCCCCCAGTGCCTGGTCTTTTCAGTGCTATCACTCCCTCAGTTTTCTCCAAGTCGGCACGATGTGCCGGCAGGAAACCCGGCCAAGTGGGCTTCCTGAGCGAGCATGAGAGGAAGTGTAGTAATAAGGAATAAGGAAGGGGGTGTGGGTTTAAAAATACCCGCCTATATAAGCTGAGGCAGGAGCCCACTCTGTCTCAGACACTCAGCCAATGCTCCAGCACTGCTCTGCTTTGGCCAGGAGCTTGCTTCCGCTTTCTCTAACAGCACTCACACACACACACACACACACACAGAGAACAACAAAGCTTTCCTGTCGTGCAGAGGAAAGTGGAGAAGTTACTGCAGGTGTTTCCAAGAAGTTTAACAAAGACATAAAGTATGTGTGCAGAGGTGGGCTACTTGAGACAGTACAATAACTTTGACAGGGGAGAAAAGCGCTGTCTGTTTCCAATACAAAATCCACAGCTTGCTCCGATAAGCCGTGGACAACTGATGCTTCTCTTCGTCACACTATAAAACAGACTGAAATGATTGATTGTACATTGAGCTGATCTTGCGTTTGAAGCAGTATATTTTAAGGCATCTTAGCTGCCTCTGTGGTGTTTTCAGAGAGCATCATTGCTTTCAGCATGTTAGCATGGTTCACTCTACCATGTAATCATAAAATCACCACCCCTTGTTAAAAGGTTCTATTTAATAATAAATTTGCTCCAGTGTTTTTCCTGTGAAAAACTAAAGAAACTGGCTGTCACAAAGTAATACATAATACTTCATTTGTTACTACATTGAAAACATATTCAGATGTTTGTTTTTGTCAAATTAAACTAACTAGTGCTGGTAAATATACAATTAGTATTTGATAGTAATGCCATACAGTTCCTCAGAGGGTTAGGGTTAGGGTTAGGTTAGGGTTGAACTTCTCCTCAGAGGTGTCCATGGTGTGGACACCTCTGAGGAGAAGTTCACATGACAGATCACATGATCTGCGTCCAGCCGTAGTGAGAAATCAGCTCAATGTGTGCATGAAGAGAATGTGATCATCAGCAGAAACTTGTCTCACACGCCTGCCTTACCCACTGAAACATAGACTTGCATGGATCTGGCGAGCACTTTGTTTGAAGGATATAGGCAATTTTTAGTGATCAAAATTGGAAAACATGGCATCAGAGAAAAACTCGTCAGGGGCCGGATGGAGGAAGTCTGGGAGCTGAAGGCCGTACAGTAATCAAAGGGAGGGATCAGAACATTGAACTGGTTGAGCAAAAAATCGATGACTCTCGAGCAGTACTCTTGTGTCAATGACCTCATCATTGCTGGACGGGACACCAAAACACTGTAGCCAAAGCTGCAGCCAACGACTGGCAGGATGAGGACGTCCATCTGAAGAACTTCATACACTAGACTCCACTGTATTGTATTTAACGACTCGTTCCTGCAGTGAGTAGAGGAACAAGTCGTTAAATTCTTCCCCGCTGTCACACTTACTTAATTCACTCATCAATTTGCTTTGCAGACAAACATGCCTCGTGTACAGATCAACATCCACATGCTGTTGATTGATCCCCACTAACTGGAAACTAGGAAGAACTTCGGTAGAATACCACTGTCAATGGCTGGAAGCCCTCTAAGTCATTGGGGGACCATCAAAGGCCAGTCAGCATCTAATTAGCCTATAAAATCTGGTCATTATTAACTCAGGGGACATTCCAGCGTAGATAGACAGGTATTGGATATTGTTAATAGACATGTTTTCCAACTGTCCTTTTTCCTGTGAATCAAGACTAAGTCTAATTAAGTCTAAGTCTAAAATATATTTTTTCTGTCTCATCCGTTGTGCTCCTGGACACTTGAACCGAACATACAATCATGGAAACATTTAACATTGTGGATTGATGCTTTATATAAACATATGCAAAGTTTGTTTTTGTCTTTATTAATCTGAGCTGCAGTGATGAAAATAGTTAAAGCATCATCACCGTCAGGAATAATGTCCGATTAAACATTCAGGTGAAAGTATGTTAGTTATTATGGAGTTATTGTTGTAGTGATACATCTTTTCTGTTTAATAGGAGCCCTGTTGGGGTTAAGCTCCTCTAGCAGCGATGACTCAGTTTTTCCAGGTATAATCAAATACCGAATATCAAATAAATCAGTGGTTGGCCTGTAGACACGTTTTGATCTGATCCTCTGAGGCTGACTAGCCAAGAGCATTCACCTTTAGTTACTGTTGTAATTTATCCCAGTGAACTGAAAACTCAGTTAAACCTGGAGTTACCTTGATAACCTCAAATCGTAGGTCACGGTAGAGACGCCAGATTATTTACAATATTTACAACACAAAACTCAGAAACATCAACATTTAGACCCATAAAACAACAGCAAAAACGTTTACACAAACAGAAGAATCAACTTTATTTAGCAATTAAGTCAACAACTATGGCTGAAATGGTCAGTTATCAATCTTTAATAAAACTTTCCAACAGAAACAAGGAAGATGATATCATTAAAGTTGTGTCGCAATCTTGGTTCTAAACATATTTCGACAACATGCATTTTTCCTCTTTGGTCCTGCAGGTTCATGCAGTCAGAGTCAAACTGCAACACAAAGCAGGCTCATGTTTGATGTTCCATTACACTGCTTACTGAAAAAGTAATCGTGTATAGTTACTAGTTACTTCTCTCAAAATGTGAGTCAGTAGTTGTGTTACAGCATTATAAAAATAACTAGTTACCAGGGAAAGTAACTTTCAATGCAGCATTTTATGCGCTTTATCGGGAAAAGAAAAAGGTTTGTACATTGTATTTCCTCTCTGGCTGAGAGAGCAGCTGGTGACAAAAGTTTAACAAACTCAGTCTTAGTAAGGACGGAAACAGCAGATTACAGTTACTGGATGAAATGAACACCCTTAGTCTTATCACATATGCTGGGCCACACTAAACAGTGAGTCATAAATAAGCAGAATACAGTCACGTCTCTGCAGCACAGTGGCGTTGCTGCTCATGGACACAGAAACAGCAGCCGTGGACAAGAGAAAGCGAGTTCTGCTGAACACATAATAACTTATATTAATAACGCTGCAGCGGCTCTTCCTTCACCTGAATCACACTTGTGGGAGTTGGAGAGAAAAGAGAAAAGTGGTGGTGGCGCCTGGTGGCTGAAGGCTGCAGTAGGAAGTGCAGCCTGATCAGACATCAGCTCACGGTGCGTCCTACAGAGACGGAGAGCTGATTCGGGCTCTCCGTTCATCTGCGCTCAGCCGGACGGAGCTCCGGTGGCGTCGCTGCTCGCGCAGGTGAACGCGGAACACACGTGGATCCCTCCTGTCGGTAAAAGCTGTTTTCCACGCCGCCTCCTCAGCAGCGTGCCGATGCGCCTGTCCGGGGGCGGTCTCTGCCTGTCTGCGTGTGCCAGTTGGACGGTTTTTAGCGAGGGGCGGGTTTCTATCGCCTGTGAAGTTAAGAAGCTGCCGACGGCCGAGCAGAGAGAGCATTCCGACCAGACTCTCTCACCAGCCTCTGCTTTTATACCCGGGCTAAATTTAGGGGGGCTGGTCGGTGCGCCGCGTCCCCATCCTGGACGCACTTCCTTCCCCCCTGGCTCCGAGCAGAAACAACATCTATATGAAGAGCAGCTCAGCTTCAGGAGAGCAGAGACGGCTGACAGACGACCGGAGGAGCGAGCGGAGCTGAAGCTTTTCTGGAGAGACTCCAGACACCCTCCAGGTGTCTTCATCGACACGTTCTACTTCTTTTTTTTTTTTGTTTTGTTTTGTTTGTTTGTTTGTTTTTTGACAACCCGTGAGAATGGCCTTGAGTGGGACCATTTTACCATCAATCTCTACCTTTGCCAACCAAAAGGAGAAGTGCTGGGAAGATGTGAGTTTACACTGTGCTGTTTTGGGTTGATCACATGCACTTGTTGTGCCAGTTTTTGGCACTTTCTTTGTTGTCGTTGTGTTATTATTATTATTATTTTTTTTTTTGCAACTTTGAAAGTGTGATGAAATGTTGTCGCTGTGTTTAGAGGTAACATCCAGTCCAAACTCCGGGACTCTCTCCAGCTGAATGAAAATGTGTGAAAACTAATCCTGTTCTCTCATCGTCTCTTCAGAGGTGGAAGGGCGACATCAGCAGCGCTGCGGCCGACTTGGACAGCAGCTGCCTGGGCAGGAAGGATGAAGAGGACCTCGATAAGTTCTTGGATTTTGAATTTATTCTTGCAAACACGTCTTGCTCTGGCGGAGCGCACAGCGCAGGGGCGGGGTTAGAGGCTTTCCGGCTGCAGGAGTCCGGATCGCCGTCTTCGTACCCCCAGCAGCAGCAGCAGGGCAGCTACACCTCTGTCCCAGACATGAACTGCCCTCCTCCGCCCTACAGCAGTCTGATGGCGGAGCTGCTCCGCGCCGACGTGGATACGAGCTTCTTCCCCGGGAACAGCCCCGGCATCCAGGGCAGATTCCTGATCAGCTCGGCGCCTTTCCAGACCACTCAGGAGTTATTCCCCGAGCACCCACACGTCAAGGTGGAGCCAGCCTCCCCGGACACCTACGGACCCGTCGTCGGCCTGGTGCCCCAGAGCTGCACCAAGATCAAGCACGAAGGCAGCGTGTCGTGCATGATGCTGTACGAGCAGCAGCCGCGGCTGGCCAACTCCCCGCAGGCTGCGGCCGACAGCATGACGCCGCCGCTCAGCCCGGACGACCTGCTGAGCTCCGAGTGCCACCAGATGTGCAGCTCCGGCTCGCTGACGTTCCCGCAGAGCTTCCTCCCGCACCACCGGAACGCTCCCGGGAGATTCCCCAACCCGCACGGCGGGATACAGCTGCCCTTCGCCGGGCCGCACCACCGCCACAGTTTCCCCGCGATGTTCGGAGAGGACGCGGCCATCGGCCTCCAGCAGCAGCCGGCCACCGGCCAGCGGGTCCTCCTCACCCCGCCGTCCTCCCCGCTGGAGATGATGGACGCCAAGCCGAAGAGGGGTCGCCGGTCCTGGCCGAGGAAGCGGACCGCCACACACACCTGCACTTTCACCGGCTGTGGGAAGACCTACACCAAGAGCTCCCACCTGAAGGCGCACCTCAGGACGCACACAGGTGAGATCCGCCTGTGGAGTCAATGTAATCTGCTCCACCGTGCTGATATCGCTGACACCTCCCCTCAGATAGATGGCTCAGTGTTGTTTTTCTGTGTCTACAGGAGAGAAACCATACCACTGCAGCTGGGAGGGCTGCGGTTGGAAATTCGCTCGCTCCGACGAGCTGACACGTCACTTCCGGAAGCACACCGGCATCAGGCCGTTTCAGTGCCACCTGTGTGAACGGGCCTTCTCCCGCTCCGACCACCTCGCCCTGCACATGAAGAGGCACATGTGAGGAAGTCTCCTGAAGACATGGACTCAAATGCATCCATCAGATTTTAAACAACAAACAAACAAACCAAAACTATATGCTCATCCTTAGAATGATGCCATGCAAATGTGTAAACTACAGCATGGCAGGATAAACAGCCATACAGCATCATGGGGCCACTGCAGGGCCCAACGATAGCACTGTGATGCCTACAGGTAACGGGCAAAAACAGCATCAACTCAAAATGATATTTGCTCAGAAATAACTATTTAAATGTTACACCCAATGTGACACACACACACAAATACAGCAGATATGACAGAGACAGATTCATCCTGTTAAAACCTTTGAACTATGTAGCTGGTACTACATTTTTTGTATGGAATGCTGTTTTTATAGATAACAAGCGAACAAATGGAAGATCTCCTCTCAACATGTCAGGCACATGCAGCTGAAGCAACTGGAAGCAGATGTCCCTTTGAAAAGCAAATACTTTGTTGTATTTTCACTATTAGTGCCTTCTATGATACGTTATTACACATCTTACGAGTGCCATATTCTTCATTGGCTAAATGACAATCAAGAATTTATTCTGTTGTATTGTAAGTGAATACTGCACATGAATAAGCTTTTAGACAATGTTTTGTTCTAAAACTGCTTTTTATTTTGTCCTCCTTGAAGGCTTGAATTGAATGTCATCTCTGTGAGTCTGTCTGTTGTCTTCTAGCATTTGAAGTCAGGGTCAGGGACGCAGTTTGGAAGTCTCCCAGAAATGCAACACCACCTGACCGACAAAGGGCTATACAGTCTTTGTAAAAAAATACCTGCTTGTTTGTGTACTGAAATAAATGTACTGCCTTGTAAATAGATTTTTTTGTATGATGTAAATAGTTTATTTTAATGTACATATTAAACTAAATGAACAACATGATTTCTGCGTCCTGAATGACTGTCAAAGATCTGGCAGGATGTCATTACATTAGCCCGGTTTGGGGTGAATACACACACATATGTTCACAATTTGGGACGCTGGAGATGAAAACAAAAGTGTAAAACTTGAAGATCAGTCTGAGGTTTCTACAAATGATGAACCACATAGTTAAAAAGAAGAAATGTGACTTCCTCTGAAATATATTTGTAGATTTTCAATACTAAAAACAAGATAGCTATTTAATCAAAGATTTTAAAAAGGGATGATAAGAGAGGTTGACCTGCTTGTAGTCAGGAAAAGGTGCTCTTAGATAGTGATTGCTTTCCTTGAAAGATTATCAAGTCAAAAAGATCAGAGATAGATTTTCTTGCAACCCAATTACCACAAGTATCAGAAAAAGTATTTCACTCTGAATAAATTTATCTTGTGAGTAAAATTATGCAGCAGGGCAGAAGAAACAGCCAAATACTCGAATAAAGTCAGATCTTCTTCAACAATGGTCTCTGTTTTTCTGCTTTCTTAATCAGGCTCAGAGGTTTAGGGGGTTTTACTTTCCTTCGCAAAGATTCCTGAATATTGTATATAAAATGACCTGCTGAAATGTTTGTTTGAAGGTTTAGCAACAGGTGACCAGAGCCGTGAGTGTCCTGCCTGCCTGCATCAGACTGATGCATCCCAGCTGGAACAGAGCGCCTGCCAGAGCACTGTGGAAGCTGCCTATAAATACAAAGATTACATTGGCATAATTACAGAGGCTTGATGTCAATGCCGTGTGTGTCAAGGGCACAGGGATGAACCGCAGTGAGTGGGAGGGATGGAGGGCTGAAAAGGAAGAGAAACCCTGTTTCAAATAAACTGAGAAAGAGCCGCAGACATAAGGGAAAGTTCACCAGGAGCAAAGAGAATCAGCTCGGCTAAAGACTGTGATGAATGGTGAGAAAAACGTTGATCCGCCATAATGCTATATCTCTGGATCTGAATGAAGACCTGATCAGTGAATCACACAGCAGGAGGAAGGAGCTGCTTTTCTGGCCTTCCGTCACTGTCTAATAATCCCTTTGCAAAGGTGGCCAGTGTCATTTGTAAAGAGAGCGATACTGCTTACCATTCCGAGCAAGTATTACAGATTGAAATACAATATAATTTCTAGAAAAAAGACTTGTTCCAACCTGGATCTTATTCTTATGCTTTAGGCCAATATTCCTAACAGTTAAAAACTGTGGCATCAAATAAAGATTGTTGCTGCTCTCTGAAATGCTCCATTCTGCACAGATTCTGCAGCACAGATCTGTGCGACCTCCAGGATGGCCCCATGCCAGCCCTGAGAAAAGAGGAAGCCTCACCCGTATCACCAGAGCGTTAACAAATGTGAAAAATCAAATATTTTCATTTCACTTTTTTCAGAGGGGTGAAGGACCGTGCTGCTGCCGCAGAGCGTGGGAAAATCCACCATCAGGGGTTCAGATCATTTGCATGTTGGTTTCTGTGTGGGTGATACATCGGTGTGCTGCTTAGCAGTGTTGCCTGACAGGCAGAGGGCTCTGGGTTTGATTCCTTTCTGTGTGGTCTGCAGGTACCGCAGTCCAAACACATGAATGTTTAGGTGAACTGGTGAGTCTAATTTGCCCTTAGGCCTCAGTGTGAGTGTGAGTGGTTGTTTCTCAGAGTACATCCCTGTATGTGTGCCCCTACTATAGACTGGGTGACTTCTGCCCTGCCCTCAACACAAGTGTTGTCAGCATGTGAAACATACAGCCATTAATCAGCTAAGTTATGTATATGTGATTCTATCATTGATTTTCTATTTGATTTCCAATAGTGATTTCATCCAAAAAAAACTTTTCTTCTCTTTCTTATCTTTCAGTTTGTTTATCCAGGTTCTGAGATATCTGTCTCCACCCTAACAAAGCTGAGGAGTTGTACTCACAGCAAATTCGAAATCAAGTTCATGACTCAACATTTCTAAAATGTTGTTGTTGTTTTCTTTTTTTAAATATGTTTAATAAAACATTAATGTCTAAATTATTGATTAGCCATCCCATGTTTGATATGTATTGAATTTAAAACTGCGTGCTTAACATCTTGGAGTCAGTAAATTCACATGTTTCCAGTAATAATCACACATGAGTATGTTTCCGCAGCAGCAGCTCTGATTCACCAGTGACATCTATCATGTCAGCGACTGAAATGTCTTTGCAAAACTAGTTCCAGTGTTTTTGGAAAGACATCTAGCTATTATAGGTTGTTTGCACAGCAGGTTATGATGGCCCATAGTCCCGCTTTCCTGTCTGCATCAGAGGCAGCTAGCAGACACATTAGACATAAAGACCTTTCATCCTATCTAATGTGTTGTTGCTGTGAGAGACCACTACCATTCTCAGTTTTGAAGCTCAGGTTATATGAATGAGAAACAAAGAAAGCCTTTTATGTGGTTCTCTGATTGCACATGAACAAACTTCCACTAAGCTCAACAACTCATCCAGCTCACACAAACCCCGAAAGCATAAAGCTGAAAAGTGTTACATTCCTATTGAAGCATTCCTCCCCGTTCCAGTGTGATCACTGATGTTTCTCGACTCTCCCTCTTTCCTCATAGTCCAATACTGATAAATTCAGCCAGCAAGAGGTTGTAAACAAGCTCACGAGCTCTTGTGCAACAGTTTATCTCAGCAGACCTCCCCACCTCAGCATTTCGCAGCGTTATATTCTATTATATTGTGAAGTTCAACATAACTCCCATAAAGCCAAGTATGTGGAGAAAACTCATACTGCAGTGACAAAGCAGCGCTTCTCGTTATTCCTGTTGGTGGGATCAAAAGGGCACTGAGAGTTTGTCTTTGAAACATTCAGTTAAATTAATTTAAACGTTTTCAAGATTTAACCTGATCTTCCTTTGATTAATCACACATGGAGATCACTGCCTTTTGGGAGTGGTGAGTCTTGAGAGAGCTTCAAAGAGAGCTTAGTGGTGACGGAACATTTGTCTGATCAAATTCAATGAGGTTTTGAACTTTATCAGCTGTTTGGACACACGGGTCTGAACTGGAGTCTAATCTGATGTTGATTCTTGGAGCTGCAGTTATCCAGCACTGTCTCTGGACAGTGGGAACAGCAGGGATGCTATTCCTGGGAAGAAGATGCCATCTACTGGAGGTTTAGTGCTGGCTGGAATCCAGTCCTGGAATACCACAGACAAGTGCTGAGCTTACCTCAGCTGGGTTTGCTCTTTTCCTACAGTTTTCATTCTGGTTTACAATTTTACCTTTCCCTGAGGAAGTAAGGAAGAAGGTGAGAAGGAGCTAGACGGAACACAGACAAAGAAAAGAGTGAAGGAGGGCCGACACAGCTGCCCGCTTTTCAGAAAACGCGTTCATTGAACTCCATCTCAAGAAGCATTGGAAGGTATTTTTTAAATCAGTATTGTTTCTATTACTGCTCATATCAGTCTCCCTCTGATATGATCCATACAGCAAAGTTTTGAAACTGACACTCGGAGAGTAAAACTTCGGCTCACATCTCTTTTTTTCACCTTTGTACCAAATTTCAAGTTTCAAAATTCTCTCAAGTTTTATGGTCATTTAGCATCTTTGACATGGGACACAATTACGATCCACATGACCAGTGCTGAAGCACAATGTACACACTGCACAAAAATAAAATCTAATTAAAGTGTAAAAAGTCATAGTTAAACAAAGTTGACAAATTACTTTTATTATATTATAGCATGGACTGGAATGGCAAACTGGAACCAGGCGACATTTAAATGTAAGTCCTTTGATTGATATAAAGTCTCACAGCATCAGGAGAGAAGCTGTTTCTGAACTTCTGGCTCTGAGGCTGCGGCCTCGGCGGGAGGGGCGAACCGACTGTGTGCAGGAGGTCCTCCTCCTGGTCCTGCTGTTCAGTGGGGGCAGCCTGCTGCTGGTGATCTTCTGTGCAGACATGACCACTCTCAGCAGGGGCTTCTTATCTTCAGCTGAGCAGCTGCCATCCAACACCATAATGCAGGAGCGAGAAGGCTGGTCGGAGGTATGGGGCCTGCAGTCCCTCCAGGCCTTATCAGATGCCACTTTAATTATGTCCACTCCTTTTAAAGTGAAGAAGCAGCAGCTCTGCTAACAAGCTCCCTCTGGATGCTTGAATTCCTCACAATATCTCTGAGGACAGTCTCACTCTGTCAGTCTCCAGGCTCCAGCTGATGACCATAGGTGGGGGTTAGAACAAAGATCAACAGGTTAACCAACTCCCTCTTCATCTGTCAACAAAGGTCTGACTGGTCAGCTGATATTTTCTAAAACACAGGAAGCACCACGCTGATCTGAGAGTCCGCTGGTTCTTTCCCTGACTTTCACTGAAGAGGTGTGACAGTCATGACAGCCCAGCGATGTCCAAAGCCTTCAGCATCTCATGGCCGACCTCGTCCACAGTCAGTAGCCCCTGACTTCTGCCAGGACTATCCAAGTCACCTGACTCTGCTTCTTCTACTGGGGCCCTCTGCCAGACAACAGTCCACACAGCACAGCCGGCAGCGAGCCCTGACTGCCCTCTCTGAGTTTGGAACACCTTTAAAGAAACCGAGAACAGCTTCCCAGAGATTGCACAAGAGTCATTGGGGCCAAACTAAATTTCTCTCCATGGATCCACCAGCTTCTGTAACCCAAGCTTTTGTTTCTTCAGCAACCGAGGCTGCAGTCTGTTTGGTTTCCCAATACCTGTCTGCTGTTAGTGGGAAGTCTTAGGCAAGCCGAGCTCTGAAGGCTTTTTCTCTGCCCGCTTGTGTCCATCAGCAGCTTCTTTAGTTCCTTCCTCAACAGGCCTTAAAGCTACAGCTTCTACCTGTTGCTTGGAAAACATCCTGACCCCGAATGTTAAGAAAAAAAAAGTAGATGACTTCAGTAAAAATGAGGAGGACCCTCCCCCCCCCCAATCCTCAATGGTGAAGAAGTGGAGAGGGTCTCCTGTTTTAAGCACAGCTGCCATCGTCAAAAGGGCACACCAGCGGCTCTACTTTCTACAGATGCTCAAAAGACAGGTGGGACTCCCCCTGCCCTCACTGGCCGACATCCTCAGGTCCTGCTGCCTCTGACGAGTGAGCCACATCGCCTGCGCCTGCACCTCCAGGCAAAAGAGTTTTTCAGCCATCACAAAATGTTCATTTTGATTTGGCCTCATGTTTATTTCCATTTTTGTTTCATTTTAGGATGAAACAAATGTTGGGTCACTGGTGGGGTGTGAGGCCACAAGGCCACCCAAGGGTGGGCATAAGAAGAACGAAGACTTAACATGGTAGAGCTGTGAAAAAAGAAATTACGTGTGTGTTTATAATAAACTACATATACATAAAGGGACTCCAGTAAGGTCTGATACATACGGACAGCTGTCGGAGCTCTGCTCTCAGTCATCGGCAGTCATGGTGCACACAAACAGCACAAACAGTGTGTTCATCTCTCTCTTCCTCCACCTCCAACTCTTCTTTCACTTCTCACTCATCTTTCCTCAATCTGATTCTCGCCCACCTCTCCCTCTTAGTTCTGCTTCTGCCACTGTTGTAAAAAACGTATTCCATAGCATTTATATTCTGATGTGTGATGGTGTTTTGGTCGGCTGCAGTAGCCAACTGGTCCACACCTGAGGAAATGGTAAACAAAATACTTTGTAACATAGTGCATAATATTAAATTCCAATTTTGGTGCAAGGGGGAAAATATGTTGAAAGTTTTAGAGATACTGAGGTTATGCAGAGTGAGTTTCTTATTTTAGTGCTTGAGTGATCTGTATTTCAATCTGTTGATACAGAAAATCAGCATTTCAGCATCCCAATAATGACGTTATCTCCATCACCTCTTTAACTGCACGGTGTAAGGGGCCCTTATGTGTCTTGAAACACATCTACAAATACCACTTATTATTAATAATATTTATTTATTCAGTTACCTGCTTTTGTAATCATAAAGGACATGGTAATTGTACATTATACCCGATGAGATATTTGTAGTTTTGGCCTCAAGGTCATGTTGTACATTTTCGCTGGAGTCAGAATCACCCTGAAAACGCTCACCATGAACATAAAGTCCACCTGCGCCTTAATGGAAGACAGTGAGATTAGGATTCAAAGCAACACAGAAGCTTCAGCTCTAACCACATTTCCCAATCAGAGTAGCTTCTAGAAGATGTTTCCAGATGGAACCTCGATGAGCTGTATATTCCCTGAGACAGAGGCAGCCCACTCCCGAAGTTTCCTGGATCTCCTCTGACATCCAGGACTGCAGCACCTGAGCTCAGCTTCATCTGGGAGCTTTTTCTGGTGCCGGTCTGCTGAATTGAAGTGGTTGATACTGACAGGCATGACAAACAAAGGGCAAACCAGCAATTATCCTGCAGCTGCCGTTATTTTCATCCACCCTCACTCTGTGTGTGTGTGTGTGTGTGTGTGTGAATTCTTCCTCTTCCTCCTCAGCTATGCCAATGAAGCTGGAACTGGAAGCTCTGCAGAAGAAGAGAGACACTGAACCACTGATGTTTACCCTCCACTTCTCTCTGACATTCCTAGTGTAAAGCCAATACGCTTTCATTTCCCCCTCTTCATTACCATTGGGTAAACACCAACCTAGCGAGGAATTTCCTGTTATTCCATACGGAGACAGTTAGCACTTGCTAACATAGCAGATCGTTTGGGTTTCAGCTAAAGCGCACAAAAATGGCCGCTGTGTTTGCACAGCATTCATTTACACTGAACAGCTGTATCCTTGAAATAGAGCTGAGGGTAATTCACCGCACATTGTGGCTCTGAAACACACTGAGTTGTTAGTGAAAATTGTATTTAAACACATGGCCAGAGAGAGTGGAATTCATTATATTAAAAATAGATTGTAGTTGCTCATTTAAAGGCTAGTTCTGGTTTGGTGTTTTACCATCATGAACACCATGTGTACTGAAAAAATGGTGACTTCACTGCGAAGCTGTAACACTGAGGACACGAGGTCATGACCTCGGTGTTGTTGATTATTTAAGGATTATGGTCAGATATACAAATACAGTATGTTTCTTCAGTCTGATCCTGACTTTATCCCGTATGTCTTTCTTTACATGAATATTCTGTTTTGGAAAAATTAATTTTGATAAAATTCAAGAACATAATTCGTATACGCAGTGCAGGAATCAGTCAGTCCTCCTTTTGCTGATGTTACCATCTAGGAATAACATTAGCATTGATAAAAAAAAAAAAAAAATGGCATGACAGTATCATGTATCAGTGTGCTCCGTTGTCAGTTCTCTCTCTTTTCCAGCTGCAGCTGTCATAGTTTTTCTTCCCAAAATGTGTGTTTGAACTTGCTGTAATTTGCTGATGATTTCTAATTTCGGACTGGAAAAGTCTCACCTGAAATGTCAGGAGAAACCATGGTGAATCATAATATCAGGGCCCCATTAATGTTTTTCTACTCTTGGTTTGCCCATTGAACTCAGTTGGAACCTACTCACAGTTGACTCAACCAGCTCAAATCAGCTGTTCTGAAACCGGAAAGTCGCTAATTTCCTAACTCAACTCTGAGTTCATTGAAGCTCCTTCTTGAAACAGTCGTCCTTTGGGGAAATAAAGATTTCAATCAATCAACGTAATCAAGGCATCCAGTGCCACAGGAAGCAAACATCCACCATCCTCCATTTTCAGGAAACAGTGCCACGACATGCTTGACCAAGAAGCTGCATTTTAATCTCATCTGTGCACATTTTCCCAGAAGGGTTTGGGCTTCTTCAGGGAAGTCTTGGCAAACTCCAATGTTTTTTTTTTTTTTATGTTTCTTCATCACCAGTGGGATCTTCATGAGTCTCCTACCAAAGTGTCCCATTTCATTCACATGCTGATGGACAGTGCTAGCCGACGCTGTTATACCTCGGGTCGATCTTTCAGCTTGGATTTGTTTTGAAGCTGATCTTGGTTCTTTATCTCCTGTTGGAACAATCCCCCACTGAAGCCTTTCATCAACATTTCTCGTTCATCCACGTCCAGGGAGGTCAGCTACAGCACTGTGGGCTGGAAACTTCTTCATGATGTTGCACACAGTGGAGACAGAACTATCAGGTTTTCTGAGGACGAACTTAAAGCTTCGAGGTTTTGTATGACAGCACTTTTTACTTTCCACATGTGATGTTGAAATCCAAGCTTATGCCAGGAATTATAACAAAGTCAAGTTTTTTCCCCCCTCTGCTTTTTTGTGATGCTTAAACGCAAACTAAAGAAATAAACATGTGATAAGGATGCCTACTGGGTGCTGTGCTTCATCTTGATTAGATAGTTTAGAAAATGCCCACCCAGTCAGAAGAGAGGCAGAGAATTTCTACAGAGTAACTTAACAAACGAAACTACGCTATGATGGTTTTTGTTTGGTCTTCAACCATCACGTTTGACAAATGAAGCAGCAGGCCAGTGTGACTGAACGAAAATCTTTATTGTAGTAAACAGCAAAGACTATGTTGAGAGGATCAGTGTTCAAACGAAACAAGTATCTGTTCTCTGTTATTAGTGTAACTATCAGCAATCTTTCAAAGGGTTCCTCTTCAAGTTTGCCTTTTCTTCATTTCTTGATTTTTTATTGGGACAAATATAATAGACAAGATACTATACACACTGTATACACATTATATGCATCTCAGTAAAGGTAGATCAGATTATTTTACCTTCATGTGAGGAAGGATAGTTGAGGAAGGCAGAAAAAAAATCTAACAAGCCTCAGAGAAGAAAAAGTAATGACTCCCCCAAAATCAGTTCAGGCTAAATGGACTGAATTTAAAATGCTTCAACATGAATGAAAAATTCAAATTTTGAGAGAGAGAGATGAACATTAAAACTAAGGACATATGAAGTTGCGAATATCTTCATTTCAGCTGTCAATTTCAAAAAATGTTTCTTTCAAAATGTAACAATGCTCTTAAAAAAAAAAAACAAAATGTGACAAATGTCTAGGAATGAAAGGTTTTTAGATTCTGCAACGAGTGGAAAACCTTGTCTACAGAGGCGGACACAGCAGGTGCATAAATACCATATTAAAAACATATGCAACACAACAAAAACATCCGACTGGTTTAACAGCTTACACAAACAATAAAAATTAACATTACCTATTGCACAATGGAGGTATCAGATGATGCATACTGTACGTATGTCGATACCTGTGAGGGCTCTAAGAAGCTTAAAGAAATAAATGTCCAACAGATGACAGACGGGGTATCTATACGTGGTCAGGTTTATAATATTGTAACCTCCTGACTTTATCTCACAAGTTTTAGACAAAATAACATTTGTACTTAAATTTGAATATATCCTTCCCCTGTCTTATTTTTATATAAAAAGGAAAAGGATTTCAGATAACTCTGTATCGCTACAGAGATTCAAGTATCTATACTTGATGATCATTATCAGTGAGCCCAGCTTCAATTGAAGTATCAAGAGCATCTGGGCCAGGAAAGTTTGACATGTTAATGATCACCAGTGAAACTAAATGAATATTCTTTTACAAGGTTCTGCAAATAGCTGTACGGCTGTCACAGTTCCTACAAAGGCTGCCCTTTTTGCTGTGTGACAGTAACACATCTGGGGTGCTAAAGTCTACAGAATATGGAGCAGAGCTTTTGCAGAATGTACCATTATGTTGTGTGATGCACACACACATCTTCTCAACATGATGTGTGCTTTTAAAAAGGCAACTAAGATGTGAAAAACCACTGACCACATTTAAATTTGCGTGGTCGTTTTAGTTTTGGCCTTGGTTTTTGTTGCACTGCGACAATGTTGTGAAAAAGAGGTTGCCTCAAAATGACTTTGTTAGTAATGGTATTCCATTTTAAACAAATGGTTAGCATACAAAGCTGCTGCCTGGCAACACATAATGTAATAACAATCTTAGATTTACCACCAAAAACTACGACTGTTTTAGAAAAGAACCGAGCCTTTAAAAAGAACCAGACAAACACAGGAGGAATGGAAACTGGAAAGACCAAAGTTCCATGTGTAGTAACATAACAGGGCAATGACAAATATTTTAAAATGCCAGTATGTGTTTAATGACTCAGACGTACGTGGAAGTTCTTAAATTAGCCACATACAGCATAGAGGTAGAAGGTAGGTACTAGGTACCAGGACGCTGGTACTACAGGAACACAACTGTAACAGCTACAGCAAAGTAAAAACATGTAAACAAGACAGAAATGGTAGAGAGGTGGTTTACCCCTATCTGGCAGAATCACTGACTGCTCACCAATATCACATCCTGTATTTCTGTTCAATACGGGTGAATTCACATTTATATCGATTTCCCTTTTTCAATGTGGTGACCGGCTGACGCACAGTCTGTCTTCAGGGGCAGCTGCCACCTCATGGACAGGACAGATTTCACGCGCTGTCTTGGCAGTTACTTCATTAACCGGCATCTCAACATCCACCACAAGTTATAGGATTAAAAATTATTATCATTATTTTTTTTTGTCCATTAGCTCAAACCAGCAATTCAACTTGGTATTCTACAGAGACCTAGTGCTGATCTAGGACC